>NC_142930.1:161285108-161315108 GCF_046866305.1 Octopus bimaculoides | reverse complement strand
CAAATATATTTCTCAGACTTTTAAATTCCTACACAACTTTTCTCATTGCCGACAATGTAATTTATAGCTTTTGAGTTTAAATTTTTAATTCTACATGTTTAATTTGTAATTTTTAGTAAGGTTTTCTTATATAATCGATATTTCAGTCCACATATCGAACTTTTCTTGTTGTTTATATTTTCATGAATATTCTTATTTCATATATTGCTTATTTCTATTATAATCTTAAATAAAATTTTAATATATTCTGTATGTCTCAAGGTATTTTATTATATTATTTTCTACTCTAGGCACAAGGCCTGAATTTTTGGGAGGAGGGGCCAGTCGCTTAGATTGACCCCAATATGCAACTAGTACTTAATTCATCGAAGCCGAAAGGATGAAAGACAAAGCCGACCTCGGCGGAATATATTTGTTGTATTGGTGTATGTCATAAATACAAGATAATCAACTAATTTTTGTTTCTTCGTATATTATTTACTATACACACACACACACACACACACACACACACACACACACGCACATATATATATATGTGTGTGTGTGTGTGTGTGTGTGTGTACTCTCTATATCTACTTTTCTATTTATCTGGTACGTACTTTGTTGATATACATATATATATATATATATATATATATATATATATATATATATATATATATATATATATATATATATGTATGTATGTATGTATGTATGTATGTATGTATGTATGTATGTATGTATGTATGTATGTAAGTATGTATGATTCTTGTTCTTTGTGTGTGTGTTTACATGCATAAATTACATATATAGCGCCGTCCAGCTCCCCTGTCCAATACTCATCAAAATCAAAACTGGAATGATTTTCAATAATTTATTACCAGCAATTAAGGAATAACTAACTGGCTTTTTTTTTTTACCTCTTTCATATGTTCATGAGAGTGCATCACGTTGTATAATATTTCTGCAACCACCTTTCGGAAACTGCTTTGAAGCCCTTTGGACTTAAACCACCAGATGACATTGTTAAATGTTTGGTATGCAATACTTTTACTACTTTCCTCTATGCCATTTTTAGGCCCATGAATCTTTACGACTGTCATGGGAAGAATCTGGTGTGATTCAAAAAGCATTACCTTTTCGTACATTTTCACACTAGTTAGATTAAGTAGACTCATGAATTTGTAATTCTCCACAGTTGCGACTGACTTTTATGATTTTCATGTAGATGGATTCATAATATAGTATCTTTACCGCTTTTACCAGCAATGAAAGATTGTGCAAATAATAAGCACTCTGGAGTAAAAAGACTTTTCGATAAAGAAAATTGTTGTTATAGAAATAAAGAAAATACCAGAAATTTCCTTTGCAATTTAAAATATTCTTTAAATTGCAAAGAAAATCTCTGACATTTTCTTTATTTCTATAAAGACTACCAGTAACAGCACTCGACATACAGAAATCGATGCCCGAAATAATGGTGCTACATATATAAAGAGCATGTACCCCGCTTTTACCACGTGACTCATTTCACCTTCTTTAATTTGAAAGTAGTTTATTCTCAATATACAAACTTTTCAACACCTAGTTTGATTTACTCAATCGAGTGTTAAATACAGCTTTATACAGATTTTCGGTGAGAACGTCACTCGCCTACACTTCATCTTTAACAGTTACTATTAACAGAGATTTCTCTCATCTTTAATATCATGGGTACCATGTGGAAGAAATCGCTATGCATCTCAAATTGAAAATGTCTTTGAAAGCTCTTTTTGCATAACTTCTTGTATTTAGCACCGACATACGATTCAAAACAGCCTGCAACAACAATATGTTAGCATTGAAATTCAGTTTACAAGAATATGCCATGTCAATTCTGGTTACCGCTCAGAAAGTTGTTACTCGTTGCAGTGTTAGGCAGCCTCTGCGTGGGTGAAGAATATTTGTAATCATTTTGGAGTATAGGAAATTATCTTCTAGCCATACTCTGTAGTTCCATTATAGGAAACTGCAAAATGAATCTGTAGCACACAAATCCAATGGATATTTTTTATAGTGTGAGGAAATAACAGGAGAAATTGCAATGCGTATTATCCTTTGAAACCCCCAGTACTTGACTACTACATTGTCGCCATCATCATAGTCATGATTCCTGAATTCATCAAGACGGAATACTATTTTTACTCAATCTCACTCTTATTAAGTTAGCACAGTCATAAACCGTTTTTATTACAACAATCGTGGAAATCTTAAAATTCGCAATATCTACTTCGTTGGTTAGGTTTGATAAATAACAGTCTACAGATTAAGAACAAACTGCAATGAAATAACAGAAAGCAAAAAGAGATTTTTCTGTTGCAATTTAGTCAGCTGATGAAAGCTAGGAAAATATGATAAATTATGAGCGGGAACAGGTGTTCCATTCACTATTTTAGAATTTTATTTTACCTGTGATTTTTCACAGTTAATGTGTTTCAAAAAGATATAGAAACAAAAACAAATAAATTTATTTTGTGATCGGATGACAAATAATGTGCTTACAAGATTTTTTCTTTTTATCAGACTTTCTTTCACCTTGCAAACGTAGAAGGGATCCCAGTGACACAAAAGTTCAACCTACCCGTGGACGATACGATTTTCAATACTGCCAATCCCATGTAATACTCCAAATTGAAATAATCTCAATTACTTACGTATTAGCCCGCTTTAGTTTCGTCGTGGTATAATATTCTGATGTAGAAGATACCCTATGCATCTGATTCAATGATATCTTCCAGATATCTTCCTCTTTTTGAAGGAGTAAGGTGCTCATCTCATGATACTTCAGTTTATGTTGTTTACTAAGTTCAATCTCAGTATTTCTATCACATATGTGTCATCACTTCTCACAGGTAAAATATTCACCTGTTTTGTTAACCTGATGCATGTACACCGTCTTTTCAAAAATGTTAGTATGACAAGCACTTCACATTAATCAGTCTTTTTTCAAAAATTGTAAGTCTTGTGTTTAAAAGAACAGAGATGAAAAAGCTGCTCATTATCACCTGCAAATGATTGGGTCAGAAGTGTATATCTTCTATACATATCTTCAGCGGCATCTACGCTACCCTGTGAAGAATTACTGATATCTCCTCCAACCCATACAGATTTCGTCTGTTTTATTTTTCTACAGTTTGCTTTTAATTTTAAACATTATTAACTTTTACATAATTTTTCATTAAGTACTAAAGGAGGGTTGCTCTCAGTAATTAATCTTTAAGAATTACCAGTCATTTTGTTTTCATTGGTTCCTTATCAGGTGGTTTAGCTTCTGCTAATAAATATTCACCTCCTTAAAATTTCCGAAATAATATCCACATCCATTAATGTCATCTCCCCTTTGTCTTTTCATTCATCTTTTGCTATTCTTTGAGTTCGCTTTTGCTTTTCTAAGTTTCTGACTATGAGTTGCACTGATAGGTTTGAAACATAAAATTCGAAATGAAAAAGATTGCAGGGATGAGGACGTAGGTTTTAAACCTACGTTAAATAAAGGATTGACTATGTAACATCGTATACTATTTTAATAAAAAATACCTTGGTCTGTGTGCCCGTGTCCATCACAGAAATTCGGACACCGGACCACTAACAGGATATGTGTGTGAGAGACAAGTGGTTGACTATTGGATGATGGGAACATAGAAAGAGATGAAGAAATTAAAAAAAAAACAAGCAAATATTTGTGTGTATGTTAGTATCTGTTGTTCTGTGTAACTATGTTGTTGCGTGTGAATATGTATGGTTGTGTGTGTGTGTGTGTGTGTGTGTGTGTGTGTGTGTGTGTGTGTGTGTGTGTGTGTGTGTGTGTGTGTGTGTGAGTTTTCGTACTCAAATGAAAATATAACTCATTCAAGAAATACGGTGGAAAATTTTCAGTATAATAGTGAGGAAATGGGGTGAAGTAATGACACGGAAGATAACTGGAAAATGATGAATGGAGCAGAGTAGTATCATAGTGAGGATTGTGATGACGTGAGATAAGTTTCTCTATACGTGTTTGTGTGCTAACCTATAGCACCCGAATGGAGTAATAGGGAACTCAAAGGTACTGATTTATCACTTCTGACCGACTGATTAATTTCATTAATATATGTAAAAAGACTTGACAAAAGATAGGGCCTATCACAGTGCACTAACGTACATACCTATATTTTGTGTTACAGTATAGTTTGCTTTACTTAGAAAATTTCATTGGTGTATTATACTTCTTAAGCATAATATACCCAAATACTTACTTTCAAATTAATTTCACGGTTTATTTACGGATCCTCAGTTCACTTGTAAGCTACAGGACACCATCCTCACTACTCTAACTCTTATTCGACACTGCAATTGGATGCTGGTAGGAGAACGTTTTAGCAGTTTATTTGCTGCTGCTGTTATTGTTCATACAGTTTCAGAAAGTTTTACGTTTACTTCATTGTTCTGAGAGTTATGTTGGATTTAAATAGATGAAAATGCATAATTCAGAACAAAAGAATATAATTTTGGAAGAATTTGTAACATAGAGAAAGATGTATACACAATGAGAAGAGAAATGGAATTTCATTTTACATACGATTTCAAGGTGTAATTATGTTTCTAATGAAATCAAGTATACAACTTTCACCCCATCCACGGGTATTTGAGTAGATAATAGAATCAGACCTTCCACCTCAGACCCACCATTTTCTTGCTAATATTATTTCATCTAAAATTACTTTCACATGCTTTCAATTTCTTGTCTTTATGGCACAGTTCCTTTTCAGATGCTAAATTAGAAATTCACCGCGAGCAATATTTTCGATATCACAACTGTAAGATTTTAACAATGGGAGCAATTCACGACTATAGCAGAGAGATGAAAGCTTTATTGGCTGCATGAAAATAAAACCCTTGTGAACCATATTAGCGTTTAATGTTTAACTACACAATGTTCTCCATTTGTGTAATGGACGTCAGTTTCAACGTTATTAACATGCAGCTTTGACAACTAAAGGATAACAAGAAACTTTCAAAATACAAGAAGTATTCAGATATAAAGTTAACTAATTGAAGCTGCAAGAATTCATCTAGAAAATGGATACTTTGCCCGGAGGAGAGCTTTGGTTGAGTGAGAAGTTAAATTAGTTTAATAGAAATATTTAATGTCGACCTCCCAGTGGAGAGAATTCATGTATAGAACGATACGTTGTCATGGTTATGCAAACTATGGCTTTAAAAATTACTAAATATTCAATAAAACATAGAATACATTCATTGGTTAAAGAAGAGTAAATTTGTAGTGTAGATTGGTTTAAAGCCATACCAGAATACTATTGATTATCAAAAGAAGAAGAAGACAGAAGTGTTAAACAATTGTTCTATAGATTTAAGACAATAATGTTGCTGAAGTTTACTTGATTTAAGAAAGTTAATATGATTTGAAATACGGTGTTTGCTGTCAGCTGAATTCACTTAAAATGCGTTTTTGTTCTTGTGCGTGTTGATTAACCCTAGGTCTGTCCAGGTTGACCGTTCCTAAGATCAAATGTGTTTGAGTATTGATTATCTCATATGTTCGTGTATCTGGAAGTATATTATCCAATGAATCCTCATTTATTTCAGATGCTGTGGTATAATTTATGTGGTGTTTCGCTGCAATTTCTAGCGATTTCAGCGACCACATCCAAGCTACCCCGGTTCCTTAAATCAAATTTTAGTAAATTAAGCCAGAATTTTCTCATCTAATAAACTCAATCTCATACTTAGTGTGGGAAATGCATATCTAATTCAGGCACTGAAATGACAATGTTGTTTGATAATCTAGATATTTATTTTCTGTTAATGCAGTTGAACATGAGAAAGTCCTATCGTTATTTCCTTACTTTTTGTTACTGGAAGGTATGTGTATATTGCTTCGTTTTTCTTCGTCGTAATCCACTTGGAATATACACGTTCTTGGGTCATGTCATTCTGGTTTCATAGTGACGCTAGTTATATTCTAAAGGTTGCAGTTATTAGTTAACGTGCTCAAATTTGCGGTATGGAGTGAGTATCTAGTATATACATGTGTAAAGGCTAATAACTGCAGTTTCATGTAACAGCTGCCAAACCAATATTTGACGGTGATTTAAAATGAAGGTTTTATTAATTGAAAGGCACCCTAATATCGATCTAACACACACACACTCACTCACGCACACACACACACACACACACACACCCGTACACACAAACACACACACACACAAACACACACACACACACACACACACACACACACACACACACACACACACACACACATACATATATACATATAAGAACTGAACCAGCCAAGGTAGAACATCTCTTTAGCAGCATTCTTTAAACTGAGATGTAATTCAGCCTCATACGTTTCGGTGATCAAAGCGATGGTGGAAGAGGTGATCTAAGCTTCTGATTTTTGTATCCAGCAATTACGTCAAATCCCCGTTTTCAGTTATCCCACTCCCGAGCTAAAAAGTAAATAGAATCCTGGCAACAATTTAACTGATTATGTGGAAAACTTTAACTAAGTCATTTATGTAATTTATCTGATGATTTAGCGATACTACTGTCCAATCTTCTGCACGGTATTAAAATTTCCATACTTTGAGATATTGTAGAAATTCCTCAGTATGGTTATTTTATATCGTTTACGCAGAAAGGAGTGAATACTGAAGATTCTTCATATGTCCGTGGAGATTGTGTGAAGGTGGCAGAAAGGTTTCCTCAAAACTAAATCAATTCGTACGAATGCTAGCAACATGAAGAACGTCGCTAAAAACACTAAAAGCACACAATGCACCAGAGTGTGGTTTTAATCTATAAAACGAATTAAATCGAAGGTTTAAGTAGAATGCAGAGTGATTGAACTCAGGAAGCAAAC
Organism: Octopus bimaculoides; assembly: GCF_046866305.1. Taxonomy (NCBI): domain Eukaryota; kingdom Metazoa; phylum Mollusca; class Cephalopoda; order Octopoda; family Octopodidae; genus Octopus; species Octopus bimaculoides. The sequence goes on along the minus strand of NC_142930.1, from coordinate 161,308,213 downwards.
ATACAGAACGAATAGGGCGAATAATAGTTAAACTTCATTATTTGCTCTATTTGTTAATCTATTGCCCTTCATTGGTATTTATTTCTTGCCCGAAATGTTGAAAGGCAACGCTCATCCTTAGCAAGATTTGAACACAGAGTATCAAAAGCATTAAGGTTTCATATCAAAATCATAGTCTGGTTGCGGCAACTTAAACTTCAAAAATATTGTTTTTTTCTTTTATTCTACTCATTTTGATCTCACAGTCATGATAAAACAAACAAACATGCCCTTGTTCCAGTATGAATTCTCGCAGCACAAACCGCATAGCTAGAAAGAAAAGTTACTTACCAACACGACCATGAGTTGCATCGAATACTTAACCAGACATCCGGTTTAACTGCAAAACTTGTCTCGTGGGGGTGTTTCTCGAACTTCTCACATTTGCCTGTATTCAATGCTGGTCTTCGATTTTAGTCTCTAGTTTTGACACCATTCTTGGATGACCTGCAAAGATCCATAACCACTACTGTCCTTCTGATGAGTGCAATTTTATTGAATACCATGATCATTAAACCTTTTATTATGGACAACACATTCTGGTTTGTGCTAGTCCTATATTTCATCGCTTTCTGTATATTTTCCTTTCACTATTTATATTATTATTATGGAAACAATTTATATCACCACCATTTAAGATGACAGTAACTTTCAAAGCTAAACACGAGATCACTTGAAACTATTGTTAATTTTTTGTCAACCCATGGCAGTACTTGTTTGGTAAAACTATCTCCTTGTTTCAATAATTCAGAAGTTAATCTCTATTGCTGTCGATCTATATCATTCGTTTTGCTCATTTACGTTGATATATGTATTTATCAAGACCTCTATCAACAAACGTATCTAGTTCATCAACCCAAGGTAGTAGGTCTGGCTGGGTAAACTTATAGCGATTTCCACATTGCATCAGCTAATCCCTATTGCTGTTGCCAATTTATAGCTTTCGTTTATCTGTTAGTTTGATGTATATCAACACAATATATCTACAAAATTATCGGGTTTACAACAGGGATGGGCGCCTGACACTTCATATTCTAGTTTTCTTCGAAGTTATTAAAGAAACGTTATTCGAATTGTTATTTTGTTTTACTTTTCCAATTACTCTAGATGTTATCATTGGTATTAATGTTTTCTTCTTGCCTGCCGAAATCCTTTCAACGTCGACGTAGGTCACTGACATTTGTGCTATTATATTCATGTCTAATAAATAAAACCAAAAGGAAAATAAAAATACTTTCTATTCCTTGTTTGTTTAATTCATTATATCTTCGTATAGTTTTTATGTCTGAAACTAATAATGTGTGTCCATATATATTACGAAGCTATTTTCTAGCGTTTATCCTCCTCCTCCTTTTTCAGTTGAGTTTGCGCTAGATAAGAAAAAGCTCCTTTCTTTGTCACTAGTATATAATTTTCATATAAGAATAACTTCTACTACTACTACTACTACTACTACTACTACTACTGCTGCTGCTGCTGCTGCTGCTGCTTCTTTGGGCTGCAGACGTTGCAGCTGGTTTTATTTTTAATATGATAATTCATGATTATTGAAATAATAAAGAGAGAGAGAAAGAGATAAGGTACCTCCCAAGGCACCACGCATGGAGACTAAACCCGGAACCATGTTGTTTGGAAACACAGACGAATTTAATAGAAATCCACCATTTCATAGATGCGGCTATACCAGTCATTGCAGAAACAATAGGAGAATGTCCAAGAAAGAGAACAAGAAACAGAACATGAAGGAGAACATTTAAGAGATTAGGAAATTGAAGGGACAACTATCATTCTAGAGTGGAATAGAAAAATACAACATCACTGTGCGCAAAACAAAATAACTGAAAAGCCAAGATCAAAGAGAAAAATCTATCAATAGCTAAAGTGAAAGTGAAAGAACAGATTCAAGTAATGACACAGAAGCTCCGGGAAATCGACCATTAGAGCAGTTTGGGGGTTTTAGGCAAAATAAGATCTTACAATTATATATTTAAGAGATGAGGAATTATGTTTGTTAACACAACGTTTCGGCTGATATACCCTCCAGACGTCATCAGGTTTCTTGGGGAAATTTCGAACCTGGGTTCTCATTCCTAAGGTATTTTTCGATGCTGTTATTATTATTATTATTATTATTTTATGTTTGACTTTTGTTTTGCATTTGTACAAGTTGGATCCAAGTCTCACCCAGAGACCTCAAGAGACAACAAGTTAGAAGTTCATGTAGGTGTTATGCCTAGGGTACCATATATTTGGATTTGTACAGTTTTGTTCAAGTGAATGTTTAAGAAACCATAAGAAGATTATGTGTTTGCTTTAAAATTTGAGATCACATAGACAGTATTTTACGTAGGATATGGGCAGTTCCCATGAGCACTATCTTTTGAACTTCAGCCATTTTGGGGTTTCCTGGAATCTGATCTAGGTAGTAATCAGCCCGTTTCGCTGTCATTCCCAGGGCACCTATGACAATAGGTATTGTTTTCGTCTTCAGATTCCACATTTTGCTAATTTCTATTTCAAGATCTTTATATTTGCTCAGTTTTTGGTAGGTTTTGAAAGATACGTTTATATCGATTGGGACAGTCATATCAATGAGGAGGCATGATTTTTGTCTGAAGTCTTTCAGTATGATGTCTGGCCTATTTGCGTCTATCTTTCTGTCAGTTTGAATGGTGAAGTTCCAGAGGAGTGCAATGTGATCATTTTCAAGTACTGGGGGTGGTTTGTGTTCCCACCAGTTTTTATAATGGGGCAAGTCCAGGTTTTTGCATATTACCCAGTGAATATATTGTGCAGCTCTATCATGCCTGTTGAGATACTCTGTAGGCGCAAGCAGACTGCACATGGAGACAACATGATCGATGGTCTCATTTTGTTGTTGGCATACACGACATAATGGGGAGCTGCCGTTCTTTAATATGTTGGCCTGGTAGTTCTTTGTAGGTAGGCATTGATCTTGGGCTGCTATGATAAACCCCTCTGTTTCTGATTTCAAGCCAGAGGCCATTAACCATTGGTGGGTAAGGGCTTTGTCAATATCTGCATTATTCGCTCTCTTTGGGTATTTGCCATTGAGAAGTTTTCCATGCCATTTTTCAGTCATAATAGCTAAGGCAGCAATTTTAGCACGGGTTTTCAAGCGCGTAGCTTTTTCTGCAGGTGTTTCTAGTTCGTCTAATTCTTGAATTTGTTGCAATTGGAATTCACTTAGATATTCTTTTGCCTGTTTTGTTACTGAGTAAGATGCTTTCTTGCTTTCATATTTTAAGACAAGTTTTAGCATCCAGTCCTCAGAGTTTTTTTCAGATAGGTGTCTAGGCCAATTGTGGCTACCTTCATTGATAATGCCAGCTGTAGAAGTCCTCGGCCTCCTTCTTTTCTTGGCAGATAAAGACGTTCTATATCTGCCTTAGGGCGGTGCATTCTATGCATTGTCAACAGTTTTCGTATTTTTCTGTCAACATTACATATTTCAGTAATTGACCAGTTAACGATGTTGAAACTGTAAGTCACGACTGGTATGGCTAGAGAATTGATCGCTTCGATCCTGTTTCTCGCGTTCAGCTCTGTCTTCAGTATTGCTCTCACTCTGCGATAACATTCTCTTCTGATCCTTTCCCTCATCACTGAGTGCTTGATATTGTCCCCTTCAATTACTCCTAGGTATTTGTAGCTCTCCGCTGGTTCTAACTCTTTTATGACATTTTGCTGGTCAAGGTTCACATTAGATGTATTTGTCATTTTTCCTTTGATAAAGGTAGCTTTTGCACATTTATCAAGGCCAAATTGCATCCTGATGTCATCACTGAATTGTTTAACAATCGCTAGTAGGCCTTTGAGTTGTTGGTCATTTTTTGCAAAGAGCTTTAAATCATCCATGTAAATGAGATGATTTATATTTTTATCAAATATTTTATAACCATACTGTGCATCATTGAGCAATTTTGAGAGCGGTATTAGGGCTAGACAGAAGAGGAGTGGTGATAGTGAGTCACCCTGGACAATGCCACATGAAATTCTTACATCTCCAGCATTTAGAGATGTCGAAATATCGTTCACCAGATAACAAATGGCACTCTTCTTTTAATTTTGACTCTATATCTTCAGGAGGAGTTACCTCAATCCTTTCTATATTAACCAAAATGAAGTAGATTGACAAATTTATTTTTTGAACCAGTTGAAGACTCACGAGATGTCGAAATATCGTTCACCAGATAACAAATGGCACTCTTCTTTTAATTTTGACTCTATATCTTCAGGAGGAGTTACCTCAATCCTTTCTATATTAACCAAAATGAAGTAGATTGACAAATTTATTTTTTGAACCAGTTGAAGACACACGAGATGTCGAAATATCGTTCACCAGATAACAAATGGCACTCTTCTTTTAATTTTGACTCTATATCTTCAGGAGGAGTTACCTCAATCCTTTCTATATTAACCAAAATGAAGTAGATTGACAAATTTATTTTTTGAACCAGTTGAAGACACACGAGATGTCGAAATATCGTTCACCAGATAACAAATGGCACTCTTCTTTTAATTTTGACTCTATATCTTCAGGAGGAGTTACCTCAATCCTTTCTATATTAACCAAAATGAAGTAGATTGACAAATTTATTTTTTGAACCAGTTGAAGACACACGAGATGTCGAAATATCGTTCACCAGATAACAAATGGCACTCTTCTTTTAATTTTGATATTATTATTATTATTATTAATATACCCACGGGCATATGGCGTTGTAGTTAAGTGCGCGGGCTACTAACCCCAAGACTTCGAGCTCGATTCTAAGCAGTGACATGAATAATAATAACACCTAACCACACCTCAATACAGCCCTAAACGTAGGCGAATGAAATACTGTGGAACGAAAGCAAGTACTAAGTGATTGTAGATAATAAGATGGCAGATTGAGACGAGGTAAGGCTCCGAGAAAGTTTTGGGACAGTTACGATGTAAAAGGTAACCTCACTGGAAGAGGATGAGCATTATAAGATTTCCTGTTCCTAACTAGAGGTAGCTTCTCATACTTTCCTGTGTTGAATACCTTTATACGCATGTATCTGGTTTTGTAATGTTTACCAAATTTTAGTCTTCCAGAGTATATGCATTGCGTATTTTATCCCTTGAAGATCTAATCAGAATGAAATCAAAGACAAAACCATAGAATTTATGAGAAAATTGCGCCTTAGAGAAATATTACTTATCTATGAAAACAATGACGTCTCTCTTGTTGAAAACAAAAATAACTACGTTCGACCTAAAAATAGGCATAAAACGCCCGACGACTTTTGAGACCACATCCTGAATTTCCCATACAATACCATACATAAATAAAGTCAAACCTCAGAACTAGTGAATGGGAAAAAAATTAATGTGATTACAAAATGTGATTACAAAATGATTAACAATGAAAGTATCCGATAAGAGGAATAGTGTATTACTGATGGACAGAAAATACAACAAAAGCCCAGTACTATCCATGCTAGAAAACGATTCCTACTTCGAAACATTTGAAGATTACAAATAACAGGAAATAATGAAAACATCGTTCAGCCGTATTGACTAGGGTTTTGCTTCGCTATCATTTAGTTTTCGTGATTTTCTACTTTATAGTTACTGGTACCGTTTCGTTTATATTTGAGAGCACTGTATTAGTATTCTGAAAATATTTGTGCACGCTCCTTTACTGACATATTATTGAATTTAAGCAATCTTTTACTAGGTTTTCTCTATGGTTTCATACACTCCATCAGGATTAAAAAGAAAAAAATTCTCTGATGCAAAACGCTCGAAAGGGTTTATTGCGTCATCCAACTGCTTAATTTCAGTCGTGCTTCGTTTTTCACTTGATAAATGCAGAAACCCCAAAATATCAGATGTAATCCGTAGTGTCTAGCATCCATCCATCCATCCATCCATCCATCCAAGTATGGCTAGTTGCAAAATGCTAAAACCTTCAAACAGACCTTCGATGTGAACTTTAGGTTGGGGTTGATCTATCTTTTAGTGGTCTGTGATGAGTCGCTATTTAAGAGAAGCAATCAGTTGACAATCGTACAGGCAAGCATAGCTCTATGGTAATGAATCCTTTATCGAGAGCTATAAATTGTTTTGATCAGCCCATTTGCTAAACGATATCATTTTAGTATTCCTTGGTCGATGTTCTGTCTGAAACGTTAACATATCGGACAAATGCTTTCCGCTTATATTTCTAATTCTTTCTGCTCTATATTTTGAACTGAAATAAAAAGCAGTTGAAGAATGAGGTCGGCTACATAAAGTATTTCAATGTGTTTGTGTTTACGGTTTTCCATTATATGTGAACTTCTAATAAGTGTTGATAACACTATATTGTATATCTCTTTAAATCAGAGGATTACGTCGTGTATTCTTTGTATCACGTTTTATCGATATTATTCCTTCTGTTGCGTATTGCTTTTCCACATTCGAGTTCCATCAATTGCCGATCATTTTCATCAGCAGGTCACCTCTAATGAAACAAGTCTGTTATAAAAGGCATTCCAGTCACGGCGATTTTTCTTCCTTTGTTAACTAGTGTATATAGAAACCTGTTAAACATACGTATAAATACGGACAGGGACACATACACACATACACATAAACAGAAAAATATACATACACACACACATATATATATATATATATATATATATATATGCATGTATATATATATATATATATATATATATATATATATATATATATATATATATATGTATATATATTTATATATATATATGTATGTATACACACACACACGCGCACACACACACACACACACGCACACACACACACACCCACACACACACACATATATATATATGCACACATGTATAAGAATAATGGAAGACGGTAACAAACGCGCAAGATGTTATTCAAATTATTCATATGCATTTATATATATATATATATATATATATACATATATATATATATATATATATATATATATATATATATATATATATATATATATATATATATATATATAAGCATACACACACAGACACATGCGCATATATATTTATTTGTAGTTGTATCTGCATCTACCTATATGTCTTTATACATGCACACAAACATACAGTCACACACAACACATACAAACATTCACACGTACACCTAAACACACACAGATACATCCATACATATATATGTGTGCGTGTTTGTGTATTTGTGTGTGAGTGTGGTATATATATATACATATACCAGTAAATTATTGGCGACGATTCATTTGACTTAAACACTTTCACCCACCAAATTATATGACCTCATGCCAAAGTTAGAAAACATCATTATTGATGCCTTTGGTAAACATTTGTCTGCCAACTAACACAACCCAGGTGTAATACTTATCGAAGAAAAACTTGTTGTTGCTCATACAGTTTTATTTTATTTATTTTTTTAAAGTTGTGGATAAAGTTGTTGTTTTCATGCTATATTTAACAGACTTCGCTTTCTCTTTTTGTTATGCAGCGAAATTTATATTGTCTGAAATTTTATTGGCGTCAACAAAGCGAAGAAAATATGTCAAACCCGATAAACATTTAAATGTTTTGCGAGATTCTTTCTCTTGTTACCGCTGCCGTTGTTGCATTACATTGAAAAAAGAAAATAGTACTTTCAAGTAAATATTGTTGAGAAGTGAATACACCGAAGGTTAGAAATCTAAATGCTTCTTACATATAAACATTCATATCTGAATATGATGCATATAAATTAAACATACACAAGCTGAATGAAATAGAAAAAAACAGATAAAACAAGGATATATTTGTTTTGCCTGAAAATCAAATAAATTATAGCACTTTACTTTTTACAATAAAACACTAAACCTTTCATTTTAAAATAGAAGAAAGTAATACATAAAATAGAGATTTTTTTTGTTTCATACAGTCATATCTATTCTTTAGATTATTGATCTAAGTTTGAATATCCGGCTGAATTATGTACAAAACACGATGTGTATTCTCAATCAAGAATAGGATTCAATCTGGATAAAAGAAACTACAAAGCTGTATAAAAGTTTACATTATTTTTTTATTGACATCGTAAAACATGAAATGTTTCCATCTTTTTCCTTTGATTCTAATGAGAAGAACCAACGTGGGACTACCTAGACACTCAAAGGATCTATTAAAAAAAACACCTAGATATCTACTACGCCTCACTCTTCCGTCATAAAACAACCCGTAACGGAAAACAGTTTCTAGATTTAAAACAACTGCCCGAATTAAAATGGAATGCTAAGGATTGAAGTCTTCTCAATCACAGCCTTCATGTGGCTAAACAACAACAATGACAACTCATGTCCAACTCTATTGAAAATATATATTTGGTATATTTTTGAATGTGGAGGCGCATGGATTACTGTGTCATGATCATAAGATTGTGGTTTCGATTCCTGGACCAGGCAACGCGTTGTGTTCTTGAGCAAAACACTTCATTTCACTTGCTCCAGTCCACTCAGCTGGCAAAAATGAGTAACGCTGCGATGGACTGGCGTCCCGTCCAGCTGGGGAACACACACGCCATTGAAACCGGGAAACCGGGCCCATGAGCCTCACTACGCTTTAAAAGGGCGCATTTATTTATTTTAATTTTATATTTTTGAATAGAATCTAATGTGGCAAGTCCTATTCCTTTACATGTTCTTCATTCTCGTGTAGAATTCCATATTCTTATTAACTTTTCAACGGGAGAAATACTTGTTCCATTGTCAGCCTAATTTTTTGATGAATACGTTCCTTATTTAGGCCCAGGTTTAGTTTTCTTGACTGTGACCCTTTGCACATTCGTTAGGCTTATGAAAGACTTCCATGTTTCAGCCATTTCGAGAGTAATTTCATCAAAAGCCTAGTGCTTTGAGGAGGACTACCAATGACGGCAAAATCAAAGAAGAGGACCCAGTCAGAACGCGAGTAAGCTTTTCAAGGAGAACTACTTGTAGAAGAGCAGCCTAAGAACAATGGGTTGAATACAAAAACATACTAACTAGAGAGGAATTTAATGAGAACCAGCAGCATTTTATGACAATTTCTCACCTGATAATATTTGTCTCACTCTCGGTGTTCTAAACCAAAAGTGTGTGACACACTCTCTCTCTCTCTTTATCTATCTCTCTCTCTCTCTTTATCTCTTTCACTCTTTATCTCTCTATCTCTCTCATTGTCTCTCTCTCTCTCTCTGAAACGGTTAAGTCCAACAAAAATACCGAGATCATTCAGCCGCTGGTTGATATCCTCTGAAAAAAATTACTTTCATAGAATTAACCTGAAAAGCTTATTGAAACGTGAAGCAGGTTTGGCGCAGTTCACCATTTCAACTATAAACCGAATATTGGCAGCAGAAGTATAACGTTCACACACTGAAGACACAATGATGATTTTTGTACACTAGTTCTATATCAGTGTTTGGGTATTTAGGAACGCCACATAACACTTTGAATGGGCAAGGCCGTACAAAAATGGCTTTTGCTACGAAATGGACAATAACAATATTTTGAAGTATCAAGGTGAGAGAAGCTTCTACAATTAGGACATTTCAATGCAAAATATGAAGCGGCAGTTGGTTATGAGAAGATCTTAATGACAATATAATCTTCGGTAAATATAATCTTCTTCTTTACTAGTACCCGGCTCCGATTTAGGACCTGATGCCATAGCGATCCCGAAACTGGCATTTTTGGGTCATATTATCGACCAGTAATGATACAAAATATATTAGTGTCACCACAACATCTCTCGGTTTGATGGCTGTAGAACTGAACAGCTTATTGTCATCACACTGTCCGACGGTGGCAGCCGCAGGACACCACACCACAAGCATAACACAGCGTATGATAGACTCATCCTCGAACACCCAGGAAACAAAATAAAAATGCCTGTTGTTTATTTCCAACAGGCGTTATCATTTGGAAGGAAATATGACATTTCAAATCTTGAAAATGCTCTCAACCAAGGAAAATTCCAATTAATTATGTCAAGTGTTTATCAAGGCCTCCAACCAGAGATCTTTTGATGAAGTATTGATGGTCTTTTCGAAATATCACATGTGACAGCAAAACGTGTTAGTTTTTGACAAATAAAAAACGAAAAAGAAAATTAATAAAATAGATCATAGCTTAGTTTGAACGACAAAATCAACAGATCTATCCTGAACAGGGAAATGTTCGGATGTTAGAGGCGAAAATCGCAAGATTAGGATTTTAAAGAGTCACCATCAAAGATTCAAACTCCATTGTCAAAGCGAATTCAGTGAAATACAGACCATCCTATTGCAACAGGAAATGACAACGCTTCACACAAATGGAGATACTCGGCTCTCAAAAATGACTCTACTGGAACAACAGAAATATTCAGCCAAAGAGGAAAGTCGGTTCACAAAACCCCAGAGGAGGGCGGGGATCTCACAATTCATAATTCAACCTCCACAGGACACATTTGAACGCTGAAAGTAACATTTTCCTCACTTCGGAATAAATTCAATAATTCAATAATTCAATAGCAATGTATGTATAACCACTAATTCCGGCGATTGAAAATGCCATGAACAACATGATTAAATGTATCACGTCCATGCATCAACTCACTTAAACATGCAGGATTATCTGTCAGAATCAAGATATTCCTTCTGTTTTTTTTTTAATATGTAAAAAGATTGTTAAGCTTCCACAAAAATTAAAGGCTGTGTATATTATCAATATCTTCAAGAAAAGAGATCTAATATGGATGTAACTCTATTGAATACTATTATATTCGAACTGTGCAGATTAAAAAATGTAAATTTATCTAAAAAAATAACAGTGAACATCGGTGACTGAGTTGTTTGGGATAAATACTATAGTTATATTTCCAGGCAGGAAAGTTATTTGCAAGAACGCTTCTAAAGTGACTTCAAATCATTGAAAAAAATTTCACCTGAAATCTGAATGTGGCTTTTGTACCTCTCCTGGAACGACCGGCAATATTTTCTGTGCACTTCAGGGGGAAAAGAGAGAGCATCAGAAACAACGCTTCTTTGACTTTCCTTCTTGTCTGTGACCTGGGCGATGCTTTTCAAAGTTCACTATGGAATACCAAGCGGCTGGACCGTTATTATTTTGATTAACCGAATAACATCGTTTAACTGCATAAGACACTGCACTATAACATGTCAGGTTGTATCGTGAAAGCACACATTCTGAACAGTCCCCTACTGGACATAGAGTGAAGCACGGATGCAAACTATTTAGCTCTGGGGTATATGGAAATCAACTGTTAACCTGTTTCATTAACCAGCCTCAAAAATTTCGAGGATGTCACTCGTGCAACAGAACTCCGCAAGCCAAACGCGGCATATGATTGAGTCAAGAGTTGCAATAAAATGAAATACAAAAAGAATCAGTTTGGACCAAATTATATCTTGGAAAGGACAAAGTTTCCACCAGAAAACACAATTGTGCTTCAAGAAATAGGGAAAGAAGCGATAGAAAGTTAATGTGACGTATGTGTTGATCGCAACACACACTGGCTGATCTGTACATACATACATACATAAGACATGCATGCATATATACACACATACATACATTACACACATACAGACAGACATGCACACATACGTACATATAAATATACATATACATATATATATGTATATATATATATATGTGTGTGTGTGTGTCTGTGTGTGTATATATATCTATATATATATGTGTGTGTGTGTGTGCGTGTGTATATACATATATATGTATGTACGTATGTATGTAGACGTATTCCAATACCTATATATAATAAACGCGTACGAAAATATAATCTACTTGGCACTGGTTATAAACTTTCTGTCAAAGCCATTCTACATTCAAAGATTTACAAGATTGACTTCTGTAATATTATTTATAGATCGTTACTTTAAAGACAAGAACACCTAGTTCTTGTGTTTAATCAATAGTCAACTTGGCAAGCTGTTTCTGCATTATGTACTTTGTAATATATATATATATATATATATATATATATATATATATATATATATATATATATATATGAGGGCTATACACACACTGAAAAAAGAGAGAGAGAGAGAGAGAGAGTGTTAGAAGAAGTAGAATGCAGAATGAAATGATGCGTTCGTACTACTTTTTGCACGACATTGATGGAAATTTCGAGAATAAAGAAAGTTTGCTGAGTTTAAAAAGAATCGAAGAATTAAGTAAGTCAATGGAATCTATGACACAATTTAAAATATATTAATATCGAAATCAAATAAAATGGAAACTTTTCTGAAAGCTAGGGAGAAAATTCAATTAATATTTGAGAAATTCTTGCATATGATATTAGAATTACGAAAAATGTAAGGCAACATATTAATATTTACTTATTTGTTTCTTGTCAGCTAGTCTCACTGCCATTCTGTCATTATTTCTTGTAAGTAATTAAAGAATGTGAATTATCATAAGCTCCGATTGTGTTTCAGTATTGTGCAACTGATACGTTCATCTCACATCAATGTCATTCTGGATTCGATAACATTGCATACGCTTCTGCAAGAATTTTCCAATATAGCCAAAGTGTCGTGAAAGAATTTTTTTGTAAACGAATTCATTGAGGAAGGCTGTCATATATAATCCAACGTACATTAATATACACCGACACATATACATATGAAGAGACGCTCGGACATACACACACCACGCTCACACACACACACACACGCACACACATACACACACACACACACACACACACACACACACACACACACACACACACGTATTGCATTTCACATTTGTCACGCTGGTAGACGAAAACTAAGACAATAAACGGAGTGGTATAGAGTGACAGTCAGAGACGCTAAATGCAGATGAACTTTCGTGAGATGGTGAGATGTGTTGCTCTGAGGTCGCTGGTATTTTAATTAAAATGAAACTAAAGTTTCATCGTAAATTATATTTATCTTATGAAAGTCACACACACCTAAAAAGCAGAGACAGCGAGAGGGTGTAGAAAAATAAAGAGTTAGACAGAGTTAGAGAGAGAAAATGAAAGAGAGAGAGACAGACAGACAGACAAAAAGAGAACACTAAATATTAAACTAATTTTCAAAATATTGTCCGTCACGTAACCGGTGTGTTTGTGTGTGTGTGTGTGTGTGTGTATACATTCATATTTTTTTCATTTCACTTCAGTCTGCGACGCCATGATTACTGTTTCTGACAATAGCAGTGTTTCTTTTTCTACATTAAAAATAGCACATTGGGAAACCGTCTTCACTTACAACCTCAGGCCGACCAGAGCCTTGTGTGTGAATTTGGAAGATGGAAACAGAAAGAAGCCCGTCGTGTGTGTGTGTGTGTGTGTGTGTGTGTGTGTGTGTGTGTGTATTTCTGTGTAGCAAATTTATACAAGCCATATCGGTAGGTTATAGCCATAGTCGAAATGCTCGCTGTTGTGGAGTGAACCTGAACCTAAAATTATGTAGCTGCGCAGTGAACTTCTGACTCACAGACCATGTCTGCAGGTAATTTTACGCAGGGATAGATAATAATATTCTAGTGCACACGTACTTACACAGCATATAAACACAACAATACTCAAACATTATACACATACATATTAAATATGCACCACTATATGTATATATATATATATATATATATATATATATATATATAGGGGGAGATATTGTCAGTGAATGCATGTGTGTTTCTGAAAGGTTTAAATTTTGGACGTTTGCTGCAAGTTAAATATATACACATTTTTATATAGTCACACAGGAAATCCATAATTTACGTTAATTTATTTCAATTACAACACTTGTCATTTCTCCAACTACTTTCTAATTAGTTCTACAACAATCAATGCCGGCGTATTTGGCAATGACTTTAGATGTTGTATATAGAAGTTAACATATGAGTGTGTAGTTATGTATGTACATATATACATAAATATATGCTGTCATCTCTTTAATAGGCTCGATTAGTTTTCCACTCTCTGATCCTCTGTGTAAAGCGCCTTCAAGATAACAAATAACTACACTATTATATCGAATCGAAGACACTTCTTCTCAAATATGGACGAGTCTCTTCTTGTAGTCCTCTAATTCTCGACAACAACAGCGATCGGATCATCACGGCTGCGCCTTTGAATTCTACAACCTCATTGTGCACTCAGTCGAGCGGAAACTCCAAAAGGATAGTTATCTATTTTTTCCGTATCATTCAAGATTTGTGAATCGAGTATATTTTAGAGAACATTTTTCTTGGTTGCTGAAATATTTCTGCTTTAGGAAGTTGCTGAGACGCTCTATAAAGACAATAGTTTGTCGATGGAGATATAAGTAGCCTAGGAATTAGTTTCGAGGCGTTACTTGATTCGCTTGCAAAACTGGTTATGAGGCATTGTTATATAGAACAATTGCTTCTTTTCGAATTGACAGCAATGGACATATATTCAGCAATCCTTCTTAAATATTGTCAATATCATGGTGGTAATTTTTTTCTGGTGGGAAGGCGTATCGCCTAGCCTATGGATATCATTCATAATGTCACAAGTTAGATTCTTGACACGGAAAACACATTGAAAAAAAAGGCATTAAATATCAGGTTGCTACTGAATAACATGAAGTAAATAATTTCCAACTAAATGATGTTGAATCCCTCTCCCTCTTTCTCCCTGTCTTTTCCACTTCCCACCTCTCTCCTCCTTTCACCCACTCTAGCAGTTATATATTGGATGTGTAGCTGGGTCATTCATATATATATATATATATATATATATATATATATACATATATATATATATATATATATATATATATATATATATATATATATTACATGGAAAAATGCGAGCATGAAAATCATATTCTTGAGATAATAAACCAGGAAAAGTACAGAACAAGTTATTACACCTGTAAAAGAATAAGACAAACTATTACTTCAAATAAAGTAAAGAAGAAGAAACTTTTTACTTAAAATATTGCAGCAGAGAATGCCAGTTCTTCTAATTTATTACTCTTTACAGTTCTCATCTTTTAAATTTATTGTACAAAACTGTTCAGCTAATTTGTAAGTTGTCTAATTAGTCACTTTTCTCTGTATTTAAGGAAGTAAATTATCCAAATCCTACTTAAATAACTATAGTGTTATTTGTCAACTATAATAAAATATTTTTTGATATTTAAATTTTAATTTTATCTGCAAAATTGTAAGTAAAAAGGTTTCTTATTCTTTACTTTACTTGACGTAATAGTTTGTCCTATACTTTTACAGGTGTAATAACTTGTCCTGTACTTTTCCAGGTTTATCCACGACTATGTATATCCTCTCTGTCACACTCTAACATATCATCATCTGACACAAGATCACATCCTCCAAAGCCCCCTCCCTTCTGAAACATTCCTTGTCTTGCAAGTTATTTGGTGACCATTCCGTTGCTGGTGCCAGTAAAAAACATCCAATCGACACAGTCAAGTGGTTGGCATATGAAAAGGTCATCCATCCAACTGTAAAAAACCATGCCAAACTGACCTCGTCTATGCTCGTGTCTCGTGAAGAGAGCTCAGTCCACGGTGCAGGGTGGTTGGTGTTACAACAAAGTGCATCCAGCGTAAAATCCTTGTCAAAACCGACACAGAAGACTGGTGTAGTCTCCTGCCTCCTCGGCTTCTGTTAAACCATCCAAACCATGACAGTATGGAAGGCGGACGTTGAACGACGACGATGATGAAGATGATATAATTATATATATATATATATATATATATATATATATATGCATATGCATATTTACACACACACACACAGACACCCTCACAAAAACAAATACATAGAGAGAAAAATATATATATATATATATATATATATATATATATATTCACACGTTTGTGTATAAGAGCACGATATATACGAGTGAGAGCAAAAGAGAAAGAAGAAAACGTTCAACACTTTTTGGCTTTGTGTGTTGCATAAAGGTTTAGATGTTGGACATTTACTGTAAGTTAATTATACACATAATATCTTTATATATATTCATACTGGAGATTCATAATTTACATCAATTTATTTCACATAAAGAATTTGTCATGACTCCAACTAATTTCTAATTAGTTGTACAACAATCAAAGCTAGCGTATTTGGCAGTGACATGAGATTTTGTATTGGTTGATTAATTACGAGTACATGTGTGTGTATGTGTGTTTGACTTCAAGAACGATATATATATATATATATATATATATATATATATATATATATTCGAGCAATTTCGAGTATAACCAGCCAAAATTGCAAAGATAATCAGGAACACGACTGAGGAAAGAAAACTCCGAACGACCCGTCCTCGTTTTCTTTGTATCATCTATCTGGATGTTTTGTTCTCCCTATCTTGCGTAGCCTAACTGTCTGGATATTTTGCGTTCTTGTCCCATTTTGTATATATATATATATATATATATAAAACAAAACTTTTCGATGAACGCGAGCGTGAATCTCCGAGTAACGCTTTTTTGTTATATTTTTGCTGCTTTTAAATAAAGTAAATATATATATATAAGCATATATTTGTGTGTTTGTGTCTGTGTTTCTCCCTCCATCATCGCTTGAAAACCGATCTTGGTTTGAAAACCTCCCCGTTACTTGGCGGTTCGGCAAAAGGTCCCGATGGAATAATTACTAGGTTTCTAAAGAATAAGTGGTTGAGGACTATTTCTTCGACTGGTCATGCCGGAGCATGGCCAGTCAAAATGACTGAAATAAGTTAAAGAAAGAATAAAAGAATATGTGAGTATATGTGTGTGTGTGTCTGTGTGTATGTATAGATCACAGTTTGTGAATGAACTTTGGTAGACGGACCCTGTGTATAACATGATCAAATGGATCAACTCTGTAATTGCGTCAAAGACTTAGTTTCTCAGCTATTTTAAACAAACAACTCTCCTTGGATTCATAATTTTTGAGAAATCATATTCTGCATTTATGTTACGGCTCCGTTGTACAGATAATAGCAACACGCGAGGAATTTCTAATTATAGGATCTCAAGTAATTCTTTCCACTATAAGAAGGAATTACTTGTGGAGGGTGGGAGAGCGGGGAGCATTGGATTCTGTCGATCTGAGTGGTCAGCTTGTAGGTATTGTCAGCGATCCGGAATAAATTAATGGCTAAGTCAACCATGGCATAACAGAACACAGAACGTAAGAACGCATGAAATGTTTAGCAACATTGCTTTCCGCGTACAAAAGATGTTGTCAGCTCGCTTCCTCAACTGAATCACAAATAATAAATGGCTATAACAATAAATGTTACAATATTTGGGAAGTGAGGAAAGATATATACCCAGCGAGTGATTCTTTCATTGACAACTTATTTATTTAGGGACAGTAAAAGAGATCGACGTCTACGGAGGTGCTCAGAGATTTGAGGGATAATACTTATACCGTTAAGTATTTCATTTAAAACTATTCCGATGGTATTGTTTTGAAATCGAAACAAGGTCAAACGTTTTATAAGGAAGAGATGTATCAATGAACCAAGTATTTGACTGCCGCTTATTATATCGAATACTGATAGAATAACCGGAAAGCAATTCTCGGAAGAATTTGAACAAAAGCACATTTAAAAGTACAAGCCTACGCATTTTGTTCATGGAGGATGCAGGGAAAATATATCAGAAATGCTCAGTTTGCCAACCGTGCAAGGATTCAAGGCAAATTCGACATGTCCCGCTCGCTGGGCTTTGAATACAGAATGCTAAAATATATTTAGAACTCTGCACAATGATCTGTGGCTTCTGGTATACACCTCAGTCGACCTAATTTCTAATAACAATATTATGATTCTCACCAAATATAAGATAAATATTAGCACTGTATCTATATTAGCCGTTAATATCCACATAATTTTACTTAATATGACACTCATTATATCAGTCTGTGCAAGATGTTATAAATATTCCAGTACGCCCTCAAATTGCTATAAATCTTATAGGTTATGAATAAGATTTTTTGAAGACATCACTTTTTATTGTAAAAATATTTTATATGCCGTGGAATTTTTAGAATATAATTGATGTATAATTATATATGTGTGGATGCATTATTTATAGGTTGCGTTAATTAGATTTTTTTATGTTTTATGTTAGTGATTGTTTTTTATACTCACAAACACACACATATATATATATGCATACATACATACATACATACATACACATATGCACACATATTTATTATTTACACACACACACACACACACACATATATATATATATGCATACATACATACACATAAACACACATATTTATTACTTGCACACACACATATATACATTGTGTAAAAGTATATTTTTATTGTCATTAAGTCATAATTTTTGCGATGTCATTGATTTTTACTGTATGATGTACGTGATGCTTTATCTTATGTTGAGGTACTCACATTTATTGTACTACATTTATTCCTAATTAATAAAATAATTGATTTGCGTATGTATGGTTGGGCTGGAATCATCTCAGAGATCTTCTGGTCTCTTCTATATTTCTGTTAGAGTACAGGCGTCCTCGCTATGAAAAAAAAAAAGAAAAAAAGAATACAAATACACACAAATAGCTTCGCGTTAACCAAGAAATAAGTACTGGATTTAAAGTTAGGAGTTTGCTTTCAGCTCTTATGGTTCCGGATTCAGGGTATCTGCGTAACACCTTGGGCAATTCTCTCCTACTGTAACTTCGAGTCGACCAAGGATTTATGAGTGGATTTGGCAAAGGGAAACTGAAAGAAAACTCTCATTTATCTATCTATTTTTCTATATATCTATCTATATATCTGTATGTGTGTCTGTCTGTTTGCCCATCTATCTATCTATCTATCTATCTATCTATCTATCTATCTATCTATCTATATACATCCATGTATATATATATATATATATATATATATATATATATATATATATATATATATATATATATATATATATATATATATATATATATATATATATATATATATATATATATGTCTATCTGTCGATCGATCGGTCGGTCGGCTATCTGTCTGTCTGTTTCTGTCTCTCTTTGTCTCTCTGTATGTATCTATCTGTTTGCGTATCTATGTGTATGTCTTTGTATTTGTGTTTCTCTCCCATGATCACTTGACAACTGGTGCTGGTGTGTTTACGCTTGCGTAACTAAGCATTTCCTCAAAAGATACAAATGCTAGACTTTAAAAAAAAAGGTGCTTGGTACGATTTCTTTCGCTAAAGTAATTCAAGGCAGCAACCTTTGCTGTAGTCTAATGACTGAATCAAATGTATATATATATATGTATATATATGTATATGCATATATTTATATGTATATATATATCTATATTTATATTATATGGATATCTATATTATATTATATTATATATATATATATATATATATATATATATATATATATATATATATATATATATATATATATATATATATATATATATATATATATATATATATATATATATATATATATATTTATATATATATATATATATATTTATATATATATATATATATATAGAGAGAGAGAGAGAGAGGGAGAGAGAGAGAAAGAAAGATAGATAGATTGATAGCTAGATAGATAGGTATATATATGTATATATATATATATATATATATATATATATATATATATATATATATATATATATATATATATATATATATATATATATATATATATATATATATATATATATATATATATATATATATATATAGATATATATATATATTTGCGTACAGAAGCATACAGATAACGGCAAGAAACAATACAGAATGACAAGCCATAATATATGATAGGCGTCATTCTTCTCTCGACGCCACTACCGTCGTTTCCTTCGTACTGTGCTGATACTGTATGTATTATTGTGGGAGAATTGACACTAAAATCTGATTCAAGGTGTATAATGTACAACGGCTTTGTATTGTCTATTTACTGCTGTCAAATTTGTCACTTTATTTGTCTGAATAACTGTGATTACATCTGACTTATTCAGGCTGGAAAGAAACTACTATATAGCATAGCCACGAGATATATGGTCAGTCACTCCGCTAGAAATAACAGTGAAGGAAACCTTACAACATAAGCTAGATTCTTGAATGAAAATAAAACAAATAATTAAATCCGTTGGATAATGTAAGTGAAGATTTTACTGGCTGTTTTCAAGGTGATTATGGAAGGGACCATTGTGATCTTGAACTTGCTCAATATGTATCAAACGCGGCCTAAACATAACAACAATATTACAGGCAATGTGCTGACAAATGATGAGAAGCTAATTAAAAAGTCCCTTGCGTTTAATACATGACATTGTACCCGGCGCCTAACTGAATAGACTATCCTTTACCATAATAATAATTCCGAAATAGGAACAAATAAAGTTATAGTTGATGAAATCAAGCGTTCTATTCAACTAGTAATTTCCTGTATCTAATCGGAAAGAATAAAGGGCACATCTACCTCTTGAATATTACGACGAAGCGCAGAAAGAAGCCTACGTGAAAATTGCAAGGTATTCTGTCCAATGCTTTCGAATTTTTGTCATCTACCGCTTTGAGAATACTATCAACATTTACTGAAACACAAACAAAGCATAAAACAAAATGTAGAGAAAAAGTCACGTACAGATCATTATATTGATTACGGATTTGTCTAGAGATTATTTTATGGATCGTTAAATGCGCAATCGTGGCTGTGTTATTTCGTCCTTTTCATCCTTTCGCAGCCGATGAAATACGTAGCAGTTGAACGCTTGGGTCGATTTAATTGACTTATCCCAACCACGAAACTGGTAATCGACCTACCCCCTCTCCCGAACTTGTTGTCCATGTACCAAAATTTGAAACCAATACCTGGTGCTTCCGTTACTGTATGATAGTAACTGTACTATACTATCTTAGTTATCTGCATTGCCCTCTTCATTCTATGAATATATTCGTATGGTCGTTCCCTACAAAGGTCCATCATTGTAAACTACATTTAGATGGTATCTTTATAAGTTTTCACTTATATTCCAGCTGCTTAAATTAGATTGGAACGAAGCCAAAAATATTGATTTCAATTCTAGTTTGGCATTCCGTTACATTTTGATCTATTTTCAGTCTTCTTAAAATTCCACTATCGAAAACTACTTCAACAATGCTGAAGTAGATATTACTTGAATGTTAGTATGAGACTGATTATTGCAGTCCTACGGCCTAGTGTACCTGTAATGAAATAAAATTATATTAATTTTCCATAACCTATAGGTAATGTTGGAGCATCACTGAAGTAAACTTCATTTACTCGAACTAATGAGGAGACATCTATCAGTCTCACGACCTGTTAGATTTGGCAGTAAGAGCTCCAACACCGTTGAAACGGAGAAGGATACATTGGAAATTGTAGTCGTATATACTCATAAAGAATAGCATGATTAAGATTGGAATATCTTCAACTAGTACATCAAAGAAAACTATTGGACATATAGAAAAACCGAAGAGCGCATCAACATTGTAGTCATGCACTTGACATTTCTTTTGATTTCTTTCGTCATTAACAAACGTATGTCTAAACTGACCTCTACGGATACAGTATCAACTTTTGATATTACTACGTGGTTTACTTTATTAATGTAAGCAGTGGTTGTACAATATATTGCTAATACCTCGTCTGCTTACTGCGTTCAAATGTTATCAATGGAAAGAAAGGAGAGTGGCTGCATTTGAGGATTCCCCGAGTCTCCTTTTTATGCTTAAAACAGATGAGGACTAATGCAGTGTCTTCAAATTTTTGATACCAAGGCGAAAGAATCTCGCGCCTGAATTTCATTGTACTAGAAGCAATGTAATCAGAAGGCAGTCGTTGTGTGCTTCACTAGTCTTAACGCCACTAAACCAAAGAATAGCTCCTCAATTAAATAGAATCTAACCTACCTATTTACAATGAGATCATGAACTGAATATTGCACCTTATGTCGATATTGTTATTGCAGTAGAGTCCAACAAAACATACCTGTCAAGAACTTCATTCAAACTCTGAGAGTCCAGATTGTGTTTCAGATATTACGTAACATGTTACATTTCGTATAATGTCTTCATTTCAACAGAATAGACTCTGATTTGATGAGGGTTTTTTTTGTCCACATTGGGCAACTTCCAACGAGAAGTCACATCACTGGCTTCTTGAAAGTTCAATCATTTTAAAATTGTTTGATTAAAATTAACTAAAACACTCTTCACAATTTATGTATCGCTGAAATGCAGCGAATATGGGTTACATGTTTTTGTAGGATATTTATCTGATGATCTTACTTCACTACTCCTACACATCTCTATATCCATATATTTTCCACATTTTACTTAAGAATAAATACGTAAATTGGGATGTTGTGTGCTTAGATATGCAGGCAAATGCAAAATGTATTAACATTTAAAATGAATTTAAGCAAAGAATTGACACTAAATCACTTGTCATCTAAAGAAGGAAATAAAGCTCTCAGTTGCTAGTAATGTTTTCAGATGCATGAACTAGGAAAGGAAATTAGATTATTTAAATTTCTGAATCTTGCGAAAGCTTGAGCTACGCAAATGAAATTAGGAAAGGAACAACTTGCCAAATTTATGTGATATATGCTGTTAAGATGCATTAAATTTTTCTTTAAGCTGTGTTACATAAAAGGGAGCAGCTATTTTAGTATTGAGTAGATAACATGGTTCAATATGCTTTCTCATTCATTCGTTTCCTTTACATTTCTAAGTCTTTTCTATTAAAACTTCTGAAATTAGTATACACAAATATTAATTGTTTAGTACATATTTAGAGGCAATCGCAAAGTAATAAGAAATCTGTCTGAAATAACAACCATAAAGCTGTTATCTCATACGATTTTAAATGCAAGAGCTGAATCATTCTAAAAATTAAAAAAAAGACGAAAGAATACTGACGGTATTGTTACGGCTGGAATACTGTAGCTCAGATAACTGCTAGTTGAGGATTTATATGGGAGTAGGCGGCAAAAAAGCAGAACAAATGCAA
>NC_142930.1:161262608-161282608 GCF_046866305.1 Octopus bimaculoides | reverse complement strand
CAGGTAACTGTTTGTGACCAAGGATATTCATTTCCTGTAAGTGACAGTGTACTGTGTCCACGGATCTTAATATTTATTGCTCACTTGACTGGAAATTCGAGTTTGTTAATTTCAAATCAACCGTAACCAAGCTGTCATGTGATATAAAGATATTCCGGACACGGTGCTCCTGTGTTTTATCAGATGTGGCATACCTATGATTTGCCACTTTGGCAGTTATGACGACGCGGGTTTTTGTTGTTCCGATCAAAGTAACAGCCTTATCATTAAACGAAAGTGTAAGTGGTTGAGCACTTCACAGATACGGGTGCTGTTAACTTAGTTCTCCAGGCGATTCAGCGTGACAAAGGATGCGACAAGGTTGGTCCTTTGAAATACAGGCATTACTTATTCTTGCTAGTTGAGTAGACTGAAGCAACAAGAATTAAAATGTCGTGCTCAAGGACACAGCGCCCTGCCGGTAATCGAACACGCGACCTTACGATCGCAAAACGAATATCCTGAACACTACGCCACGCGTCTTCTTATCATGTGTCATTATATTAAATATATACCTGAGTGATTTGGCGGCTACTTTTTGTAGTTCAGTTGATCGCACTACGGTTCCATTGCGTAACCGAATTCTGCTGCTGATAGCCGGCAATCGTGAGTGTCTTTCGAATTATTTAACCGTTTCTCAGCAGGCGGTATGCTAAAGTTACTAGTGTACGAGGGTGAGTCAAAAATAATGCCATTTTGTTTAGGACAGGTATAATTATTAACAAAGGAACATTTATCATACATCAAAATGAAGCTGGTCCGCTGTGGATCACATCCCTACTTCTCAACATAGTCACCGTTTCTCTCAATAGCAATGTTCTACCTTCGAATGAGAGCATGTATCCCTGCTCCGTAAAATTTTGTTGACTGTTCTTTGAGCCAATTCTTCACTACAGTTTTTCACTTCCTCGTTACTGGAATAATGTTTGCCTCTCAAACCCTCTTTCATGGGGCCGACGAGATAATAGTCTGAAGGCGTTAAATTATTCCAGTGACAAGGAAGTGAAAACTGTTGTGAAGAAGTGGCTCAAAAACAGTCAACAGAATTTTACGGAGCAGGGATACATGTTCTCATTCGAAGGTGGTACATTGCTATTGAGAGAAACAGTTTACTATTTTGAGAAGTAGGGATGTGATCCACAGAGGACCAGCTTCATTTTGATGTATTATACATGTTCCTGTGTTGGTAATTATACTTGTCCTAAACAAAATGGCATTACTTTTTGACTCAACCTCTAACACAAAAGTTGCTTGGATGAGTGTCACTAAATGGCATGGTTTCTTTTAGGATATTCTCCGTTGTCTTTGGTGTTGACAAGATCCTACCACTTCGGTTTTGTGACAAGCATACTAAGAAAAGACATGTAACTACTCTGCGCGTTACATATCTGCAGACTTCATAAATATAGCAAATTTATACGATTGTTGTCTTGGTCTAAAATACCAGGTTCAACTTTTTAATATGATCATGGGAGTTACAGTGTTTTTAATGTCTATGCTCGCGCATCTTGGCAAATCAGTATCTCAAAATTTCTGTCCTAAGAACATTTTTGGTAAGAAGACTGATGAGTTCTGTGTTGTATTTTCGTATCAGTGTTTCATTCTGTAGGTGCAGATTTATGATTAAAAACGTTTCGTGTAAGGGGTCCATCAATGGACGTGTCTGTTACGTTATCATTCTTACCTGCATTAAGTAAAGTAAGATGTAATTGAAAAAGATGTTGCTGCTATTTCTTCAAGTTAGAATAGCCATTTAAAAGTCCTTCATCGATTGGTATATGTTGTGCCATTAAATAAAACATTGAATATCTTCCAACAAATTGTATTAGTAATAAAATAGTAAAATGAAGGTGGGATAGATAGTGATTGATAGATATAGAGATAAATAAATGCATATATACACACACACATATATATATATATATATATATATATATATATATATATATATATATATATATATATATATAATACATATATATAATATATATATAATTCATAAATATATATATATATATATATAATTCATATATATATATATATATATATATATATATATATATATATATTTGGAGAGAGTGTAGAGAGAGAGAAAGAGAGGGGGAAAGAAAGAGTAAATATAGAGTGAACGAAGGCAAGGAAATCATTTGGAGTTAGAACATGAAATTGATTAGATGGTCGGAACGCAATTTGATATTTTCCTGTGCATAGATCAAATGATTTCACATAAATAAACACAAGTGTGGCATAACAAGTGTATTTGATTAAATGCATTATTTTATTCCATTATATATTATTACAAAATCTTACATAAATATCGAACGGGATAGTATCGTAATAGTATGTGCAATGGTTTCAAACATGAATCAAAACTAGTTTGTGGATTGCTCTCACTGGGAGGTTACGCTTTGGTCTACGGCGCACGCAACTCTACTTTATTTTAGCTCATAATATGAAATGGCTTATACGGATGTGTTAACGGTAAGAGCGTCGAGTAAACTAATAGGAATTATATTTGCCATGATGCATATTTTGCATTTATTAGATTTCAATAATAATTGTAGCGAGTTTCAAAATGGGATTTCTGCATTAATGTTTCTAACAATAAGAGCTGAACACTAAAAAATGGCTTCTGAACATAATAGAGTAAAGCCTCACATACGTAACACACATATACATATACATACGTATATGTGTGTGTGTGCTGTGCGTTGGCGTTGGTATTTGTGTGTGACCGTGTCCGTGTGTATGTCTATATACTCTTAGTGTATATATGCATGTGTGTGTATATCTATTTATCTCTCTGTTTGACTGTCTGTCTGTCTGTTTGTCTGTCTGTCTGTCTGTTTATCTAATCTATCTCTCTATCTATCTATTTATTTATCTAGCTGTGTATCTATCGCTCTCTCTCTCTCTCTCTCTCTCTATATATATATATATATATATATATATATATATATATATATATATATATGTGTGTGTGTGTGTGTGTGTGTGTGTGTGTGTGTGTATGTGTGTGTGTGTGTGCGTGTGTGTATGAGTATACATACTTACGCACATATATATATATATATATATATATATATATATATATATATATATATGTGTGTGTGCGTGTCTGTGTGTGTGTGTGTATGGGCGCGTCAATGTATCTGGATTTATGTTTAATTCTCCCTGTAGAAGTTTCGTCATGATTTAAATACAGCTTGTATACAATTCATTGTATTTCAAGATTACTTAAACTGATAAAATATTAACAATTTCCCTGCTGTTCGGATGTCAGATGTTTATTGCTTAAATGTCTTAGATAAACATGTATGCACAGCTGTGAAGACTGTTTTAAATTGTATAAATCTACAATATATAGCTCATAGCCCTTTAATTTACTGCTCTTATATTTTACATGTGTCGTATTGCAATAATGATTAACCTGTTGACTCGCTGAGAGGATTTGTGCAGACTAAAAGGGCGCAGTTTTCTTAAGAGCACAGCACATCATCTGATCTGGGATCGAAACCAGGAACTTGCATGTGACATCCTAAGATTTAGGATATATATCTTCACCCGTTATTATCATATTGTCGTTATGTTGCCGGTATACAGCAATAGTGGATGAGCAGCTGTTGCTCTCTTACCTGTTTTAGCCATTCCAATGTGGTCATGCTGGAGTACTACGTAGAAGATATTTTTTCAGTGGTTGCTTAATCTTTTATTTCGATCTCAGCAGTCATTTTAAGTTTATTGCCGATTTAATTAAATCTGCTTCTCACAGCGCTACGTGACGAGGAATATACACAGCCATACTGCTTTTCTTTTCAAAAGTTTTCAGATAAAATGACACGCATACATACAAATACGCACGCGCGCGCCCTCAGACACACAGACCACATGCACGTATATGTATATATATATATATATATATATATATATATATATATATATATATATATATATATATACGCATCTATGTATCTTTATACACACATATATATATATATACATAATATATATATATATATATATATATATATATATATATATATATATATATATATATATATATATATATATATATGTTAATTCTCTAAATTAGGTATTAACAGTAACTGCACGATAAAGTGAAGTATATTGCCACTTAAATGTGGCTGACCCATAGGGGTGGATGTTACTGTTGCTTTTAGCCCCAGGAGGACATCTCCTCCAGCTGGCTTATCGACACACTTCTGACACAGAAGTCGGACTAAACCCTAGACCATATGGTTACGATCTGAACGTCTTAACCATATAGCCATACCTATATGTTAGAACAGAAGTATTTACTCGAAAGTAATTTTTGAGAAATCGATCAGACTGAGATAAATAACTCTTTGAAACAAAGTGTTGTGGTTCTGGGGCTTTCTTAATATTAGAACCGCAGCTGCTGGTAGAATCAATACAAAACAAGACAACATGTGGAGAAGTCACTGGCTTTATCATATTAGAGTTATCGCTGTGTATTGTGGTCAAGAGACTTCACTTTCATTGTTTCAAGCCATGTAACTGACGATTGTTACTGTTGTTTAATCTACGTTTAAGCTTTATCAAAGAGATCTCAAACTGAAGAGGACCAGCCGTGACCATACTGTATATGTGTATACACATACTGTTTTAATGTACATATATTGTTCAACATTTATTTCCTTTTGTTTTGAAGATGTTGGTGTATGCTTTAGCAGAAATAAGTGTAGACTACCCAACATATTCTGCTTATTTTGATCAGATCCAACGTATTTCAGCTACAGTTATCCATACTCTTCCTCAAACCAACCAAACTCAGGACTACATTATTCAATGTGGTCTCTTCTAAGAGAGATATTGCTTGATTAAAAAGAGATGGTTGTCTGCTATATCTACCATGCAGAGTAACCCCATAGAGGCTTTACCAGAACCACAAAATCATAGCATGGGGCTGTGTCAATATATATATTTATGTATTTTTATTGCCTCCTTAGTCAGAAGAGGACAGTTCATATCTCTGGTCCCTTCTATTTGTTCAAACATGCCGTGAATGATTTTCAAGGTCCCCATTGATATGCATAATGGAACAATGGGATTTCCAGTGTCCCTATTTAGGTGGACCCTCCGTTTACATTGCCCCTATTTGTATATTCCTTTCCTCGTCATAGCTAGATAACTTGCGATCACGGTTATGCTGAAGTGGGGCGAATTGTGAGATGAACATCAATAACATAAACAATGTTAATAGCAAAAAAAAAGAAAAGAAAATCTATATAAAAGACAGCAACAACATCTACAACAATTGCAGCTGCAGTAACATGCTGCATCCTCTTATGTTAAAATAGAAAAAGAAAACGTTAGAATTGAAAAATAGAATTCAGAAATTGATTTTATTTTTCTATTTTAAGAGTATCAAAATTAATTACTTGAGTGATAATACAAAGCGGCTTATAGATATATAAACGCATGGGATCGTTTCCGCACGTATTTACTTTCCCAGTGAAAGTTCACGAGAAACGTTTATGTAGGTTTCGATGAAGATCAATCTAGATGGTTTAATTTCTATTTAAGAATAAACAATGATATTCTCCCATCCACTTCCCACCCCACACCGATAATATTATTTGATGTTTACGTATCATAATGTGCTCGGGTGTCACGTTGACAGGCAGAGTGATAGTTATTAAGTACCATACCAATACAACAGCAGATCTGTAAATCTTAAATCTACGGATTTATAATATATACCAGTAGCTACAACGTAGACCTAAAACTATGAGTTTTGTAATATTTTTCCCACATGGAAATCCTTTTGGAATTTGATATCAAGAAACAATCTTGTTTTAAAAATGGGTAATACCTCATTCTCCTTCCGATTTTCGGTGGAATGTACTTTTTTTATCATTTAGGCTAATTTTGCTTGTAGAAAATACAACAGATTTTACGATTCCATAATTCATTCTAATAGAATATATATAAGTATAAGATCTGTGAAAAAAGCAATAAAAATAGAAAAAAACTAGTCCGTACTCATTGGAAAAAAACAATATGAATTCATTTCCAAAGTAAGCGAACTTCCTTCGTATACGCAATTAATAACGTTGGGAAAAGGCGGTGACGTTACGTTTAACTTTCTATCTACAGATTAACAGAAAGTCAGTGTGTATGACATGGTTCCGAAGCAATTACCAATAACTTCTGGTGCTTCTGTGTTATTCTTATAAAAGTCCCTTTTGAATTAATGCCTTTCACAAAAGCTTTCTCCTAGATAGTTGTTTCGTGTTCTATGAGAAGCGTTCGTGTATTAGAAAGATAAAAGTGTAAAGTAGCCGAATATAAAACATATGTTTTTTTTTTCCTTCCTAGAAAAGCAAATGAAGTCAGCATTTTAACATTGATATTATGAAGAGAAGGGGTGCATCTGTGATGCGAATATATTGTTAAGGGAGCAGTCTTCTCAAAGGACGTGACAGAATGAATATATATATATATATAATGAATATATATATATATATATATATATATATATATATATATATATATATATATATATATATATATATATATATATATATATATATATATATATATATATGTATACATATATATATATATATGTTTGTGTGTGTGTATACATACATATATACACACATATGTACATACACACGTATATATATATATGTATATATATGTATATATTACAATGATGAAAGACGTAGTTATTTCCAGATCGTGATGTTTCATGTATCAAAATCGTTTGATCAATATTCAGGATGCGCTTTCAGATCAAATGCCGCTGTGGAAATATTCAGAAAAATTAATATAAACATT
This sequence comes from Octopus bimaculoides, assembly GCF_046866305.1. Lineage (NCBI taxonomy): Eukaryota > Metazoa > Mollusca > Cephalopoda > Octopoda > Octopodidae > Octopus > Octopus bimaculoides. Next base: position 161,275,741 of record NC_142930.1, on the reverse strand, counting down.
ACTAATAATGGTATTAAAAGACTTGGAAATATATCATTAACTGAAGCTGCCTCTTCCTGTATGAATTTTGATTTCTGCTATTGTATTGTTGTGATTGAAACTACACCATCCGATTTCAATTGGTGCCGTAATGCATCAGAGAAACATGTTTCCCAACTATATTTTTTGCAGTTCGGTTATTGGTTCAAAAGGAAATAATTGTATTTACATGAATGATGGAAGTAGTATTAACGCGTTATTTTTAGGTCTTCCTCTCTCTACTGAGGCTGATTGGGTTTTTACGATTATTCTGTTCAAAGCGTGAAAAATAATAAAGTGTAGATTTAGGAATTTTATAGCGTGAGGACAATTTAGTTGGGCAGAATGTGTTTAGTACAGTCTTTGTAATGGGTGCTAAAGAAGGGTTTAGGTACAGATGAAAAGGAAATCTGATAGGGTTGTATATAGCTTGCACGTTCCAAGGAGCAGAAGTTATTACAATAAAGATAGAATTCATATATTATATCTGTACACAGGGAAGCTGATCCTTAAAAAAATATTGCTTTGCACGGAATTAAATCAGAGGCATCTCATTCATAAAGATTTCCACTGTGCTACACACCACTCACAATATTTTTTCTTCTTTCAGAGGCTGTTCTGATATGAATATTCAGCAATAATGCGCAGTTCTCCTTGCGGACGAATCTTGTCTCTTAATAGTTTGAAAGAAGCATGTTTTCATGTGTTCGGTACAATTCCGCGGTGGATTTCAACTTTAGGATCACAAACACACACACACACACACACACACACACACACACACACACGCACACACACACACACACACACACACACACGCACAGACACACACACAATCACACATACACACACAAACATACACACACACCACAAATATACACACACGCACACCACATACACAGCATACACACATACAGAGATAAACACCCATATGTAGAAGAATTCGCAGATATCAACTCCAGAGTGTAGAACGATTGCGGGGAAAGAGCGTTTTGCTGTTGGACCAAAATGGCTAGGATAATAAGAAACGAATGAACAGAATCATTGTGGTGGTATAGCACACATATTTTGCTTGTTCATGCCTCAGAGATATTTAGTTGTCAATAACCTCTCTGCAGCTATTCAATAAATCCATGTAGATCTCTTTACTGGTTTTGACCATGCGGCACAAACTCATGATGGACGACGTAGTTCTGATAATAAGGTAAAGAAGACCCTATAACTGCATTTGAGTACAGTCCATCTTGATCACGTTGGTCCCCCGCTATGAACCAACGAATTTCGCTTGCTGCTCTTTTGTTTGAAAGTCCACGTTTTTCTATCGCTTATAAAACTCCTCTAATCGTTTATTTCATAACTACTTGCTATGAACTTTTACACACATCTTTGGAAACTGTACGGCATACATTTTTCCAATGTGGTCATGGTCCGTTGTTGGGAAAGATTGTTTCAATTTGGAAATCTGTTTTAGAAGAAAAGCTTCTAGATTTCAAACACAGTTATCACTCCTCATACCGCGTGTTATTAATAAAGTCTTGCCCATTGTTCTCTGTGTTGTTAGAGATGATTCTGTAATAGTTCTCTTTATTTGAAACAGATATCCAAAGGAACACACTGATCTTCAAAATCCACCATTGACCAACATGATGGAAACAGCCAGCTACACCAAGCAAGCGTTTACTCTGACATGCAAATTAAGACTTTAAAATGAAGTGCATCATGGGGCTATTATTAGATTATCAGGCATGATTCACTTCTTGGATTTAAGGTATAAGTTAGCTCTGAGGCAGTCTCAAAATACTCACATCCTTCTATTTACTCATGGAAAAGCAGTTCTTGTTAATCATATTACTTGTTAATACATCGCCATAGCTATTAGGCTAAACAAGAGTGAGTACTCAATGACCTTGTTGTTAGAAAATATTTGATATTTTAGCTCCGATTTAGTCAAATATGTATTACGCAGAGAGGCCATCACTATATTTTTTTAGCGTAGATGTGATTCCATTGCGCAAAAAAATATCATAACAAAGCACTGTGCGTGACTATTTTTCTCTGCTTCCCTTTATAGAATATATTTCTCCATAATGTTAATACATAATTCGGCATTGGTTATAAACCTTCTTTGCGTGATCTATTAAATATATACAACTTTGAATTTGAGAGTTACAATAATGCAATCAGCACCCAGATGTGGCTGTACAGCTCGTTACAATATGCATTAAGCTTCAACAAATATAGAATATTAATTTCCCTTTTGCTGTGGGCATAACACCTTATATTTCGAAGCGAAAGAACGTGTCATTATGAATATCATTAGTGATGTAGTAAAAGTAAAACGGCTAAAACCTATGTACCTAAGCACCTCTGAGAAATTAGTTTACCTAATTTCCTTAGGTGGTCACCTTCTTTGCTAGATTATTAAAATAACCATCTGATATATCAAAAGATATAGCGGTAACATGCTTAAATTTCAGGCTAAATAAATTCATACTTATGTATTAATAATCTGTGAATCAGAAGTGGTGACTTTATAATATATTCTACAGTTTGCTGCTGTCTTTAACCCACACTCTGTAAAAATGGTAAGATATTAACATAAAAAGCTGGTGAAAGGTGAATAGGGAAAACTTATTGTTATTCAGCACAGAAACGTAGAATAATGTGTATAGAGATAAATGGAGACATGTCTTCTAAAGGTCAGCATGAAAATACTCAAAATTTGTAGTTTAGTTGTAAAATGAACACACAGGTCTCTCTTAAGTTTTATTTGTTTGTTTCCTTACGAATATCCAGCAACAAATGATGGTTAAATTACTTACCCTAACCGTTATTATTAAACTCAAAAGACATGAGTTACAAAGAAAATAATCATTGTCCAATTATGATTCTTAAAATCTGGTGTCTTAAAATCTCTTCTCAATGTAAACGTGACCTCTTGGAATTTTACGCTCATATTACTGGATACGATGAAAGAAGAGAAAATCAATGACACTGCTGTTGAATGACAATCGAAACATCCTGAAATTTGTGGAAACAAAACATTGTAAATGTCTTCAAAATAATTTATTCTTTTCGAAGACATTTTGTGTCGACTTTTTATACTTTTGTGTATTTACTCTTTTACTCTTTTACTTGTTGCAGTCATTTGACTGCGGCTATGCTGGGGCACCACCTTTAGTCGAGCAAATCGACCCCAGGACTTATTCTTTGTAAGTCTTGTACTTATTCTATCGGGCTCTTTTGCCGCACAGCTAAGTTATGGGAACGTAAACACACCAGCATCGGTTGTCAAGCGATGTTGGGGAGACAAACACAGACACACAAATATATATATATATATATATATATATATATATATATATATATATATATATATATATATATATATATATATATATATATATATACAGTATACGACGGGCTTCTTTCAGTTTCCGTCTACCAAATCCACTCACAAAGCTTTGGTCGGCCAGAGGTTATAGTAGAAGCACTCGCCCAAGGTGCCACGCAGTGGGACTGAACCCGGAACCATGTGGTTGGTAAGCAAGCTACTTACTCCACAGCCAATCCTGTTAAAGAAGTCAACTTCATATTTCATAAATAACACGATAAATTTACGTGTTGTAAATAGAATTGAATTCCGATCTATTTGAGAAAGAGTACCTTGTTCGAAACATTATTATTCGTTTCTTTATACAACACGTGAACTTACTTATCTAGATTAACATATATAGCAATCCTTCCTGATATAGTGGAATTTAAACTCAGAACATAAACACGGACGAAAAGCCGCTATGCATTATATCCAGCGTGCTAACAACTCTGCCTTTATAACTGTTATAATTCTAGTAACAACTGGTGGTAGAGGATGGAACATACATATTAGTAGATGATATATGGCGCAGACTAAAATGTAAAATTGCACATCTATGCATAACACTCAAAGTTATCTTAAAGAATTTAAAATTTTATTGCTATTGCTTTTCAGACCTTCACTAGATTTCTCGAACTCGTTTCTTACAATTTTTAATAAATATCACTCATAGCTAATCAAGCTAACATATATTTTTCAGAACAATTCATGGGAGATGATCCAGCATTGTTTGTTTTTTTCCTCAATTAACGCTTTGTCTGGTTTCCTATTCTCTATCCCATGGTTGCACTGAATCATAAAATCCCATAGGATCTTTGCATTATCATTTTCGATGATGCCTTCCGGTTTATGTCCGTACCACTTTTTTGCTTGGTCAAGTCCATACTTGTTGCAAAGTGTTCAATGGAGAATCCTTGCTATACTGTCATGACGTCTCTTATATTGTTTCTGGGCTTTTGTACACACTCTGCATTTATCACTTTCTGGCGTGTTGTCTACTATTATTATTATCATCATCATCATTATCACCACAACCGCCACCACCACCACAACCACCACCGACGCCGGATGTTTCTATTGTCATTCAACCGCAGTATCATTGATTTTTTCTTCCTTCATTGCATCCAGTAATATTGAGTGAGAGGGCAATGCTTGCCATCAAAGTAACACTGGATTAAAATATACGAAGCCAAATATAACGATCATGTGTACCCGTCTGATAAGGGTACACCTGGCACAACCATATGTGCGCGACATAGCGATATCATATCAAGAGAAACAGTGCATGATTTAGGAGAAGGTGTCCTGTTAAAATTTTCTTCAGTTCGAGTAGCCCATCCAGCTCAAAAGACTTGTCTAATGATGCTGAAGAAAACACCCATGTTTCCGAAGGTGAATTATCCAAACCCCAAAGAATTCCTCTCAACACATGGTTATGATACTGCCCCACTACTTCTGCTCGTGATCAGAGATGCACATATCGTTAGCCACTAAGAGACATGCTCAACTGTCAAACAACTGAGAAGCAAATCTCTGGTCTTTCGCTACGTTCTGAGTTCAAATTCCGCCTAGAAAGGATTATTATCACCATCATTATATCTTTTTATTAGATATAAATGTCTGGGAATTAGCAAGAGCCTTTCAAGAAAGCCGGCATACTTGGATAAACATCGAAATCTTAATTATTCCGTTGCAATGAAAGGGAAATCATGTGAAACCTGGTGTCCGACGAAGATTACCTGTCTGAGCTTAGAACTCAGAGCGGGAAACAGAGAGCGCAAGTGTTGGAAGGAATTATAATTATTATTTTTAGTATTATTATTATTATTATTCAGTAGTTTTATTTTTATAACGTGCTTTCACTTCACTACCGAGCGCAGCTCTGTGCGCCTTGGGTATGTGCTGTGGTTTGCTGTGGTGCCCTTATGTTTACTGTATTGAAAGTGTTTTGCGTAGAATGCGTACAGTACCCAGTAGTGCAATTTTCTGTATGTTATATATATTTGTAAGTCCTGGTGTTTTTGTTATGTATTTGTCTGAATATTTTTTTATTATACCTAAGGCACCTACTATGATAGGAATTGTTTCTGTTTTTAGATTCCACATTCGAGTTATCTCTATTTCCAGGTCTTTGTATTTTGAAAGTTTTTCCATTTCTTTTAGAGAAACGTTGTCATCTGCTGGTATTGAAACATCAATTAGAAGGCATTTTTTTCCTTCATGATCTTTGACAACTATATCTGGTCTATTTGCCTTAATTTCTCTATCTGTGTGTATTGGCATATCCCAGAGTATGGATTATTATCACCATCATTATATCTTTTTATTAGATATAAATGTCTGATCCCTTAATAATGTTTATAAATGTATAAGAACTTTTAAATAAGCTCTCCACCGATAATGGTGTTTACGTACCGAAGGGGTTGGTAAAATTATTAATTGTTAATTTATTAATAAATTAATAAATTGATAAACCTTTACCCTTTTAATTGTAATATATATATATATATATATATATATATATATATATATATATATATATATATATATATATGTAGGAGAGTATTGTAGTTTGCTTGAAGCATCGTGTATTGTTTGTAAAGAATAAACAGTTTTGAATGGTACAACAATGCATTATAATACAAAAAATGGACTATATACCTGTTGTAACTTAGTTATCTACAGTCCGATGATATTTCGGAATCCAATTCCGTTTTCAGATATTCTAAGAAGCTACATACCACACAGCTACTCCTACGTCTATGTATATTCGTATATTTTCCATGGCTTTTTTGCAATAACTAATATACACATCTTGAAGTTGTCATAGTCTTTTTGTTGGATATTTTCTTTCCCTATTTCCTACCTATCCTTTGTAAGATTGCAAAAATTACAATCTTTACGTTCGAATCACCTTAAATTACATGAGTGTCGGCTTTGTATTGCTAACCCTCTGTTTTCCTTAGATCTGATAATATTTCTTCACATCTTCATCATTATAATTACCTGTAGGAGAATAAATTTGGATGATTAAAATGGATTACGGCTCAGCTGATGTCCCATAGTGCATATAAGAGAATCAGTGTGCATTACATTGCGGATTTTAACGTATTGTGTTGGAGCTTCAATGTTACATTCATTATATGATTGCTTTCCTTCCCTACTAAACCATATTTTATTCACGTTATCTGCAGTGAATTTTCCACGTTTTGTTCAGCGTGTTCCAGCAACCATATCATACTGAAAGAATAAACCTTTATCTCAAAAGTTAGTTATTGAATACTAATACTATAGAACGCAAAAGTGGTTTAACTTAGTTTTCCAACGTTGATTTGATGCATTAGCGTATTTACTAGATTCGTCGTAGAAAAAAAAAAACAACAACAAAAAAAAAGAATCAGAAATCGTGTTCTTTTTATTCCCGTTATTAACCGGGTGGTGTATTGAAGTTTGCTGCCTTTTTGCGACGTTTGCTTGAGGATATTACCTGGAGGCGCTTCTTTTTACCCGTATGCATTCTATGTTAAAATTATCAGTCAATTGAAAAAAGATATATTAATGCTAATAGTCCAAAAGTGGATTATATTCAATTATCAAAGCATGTGTTGGGTCCCACTGCTTGACATCTTCGGCAAGTGTATTCTACTATAGCCACCTGCCGACCAAAGTCTTGTGAGTCGATTTGGTAGACGGAAACTCAAATAAGCCCATCGTATATATATATATATATATATATATATATATATATATATATATATATATATATATATATATATATAAGCGCCTGTGTGTGCGTGCTTGTATGTATATATTTGTTTGTCCCCCCAACATCGCTTGATAACCGACGCTGGTGTGTTTACGTCCCTGTAAATTAGCGGGGCGAGAGAGGCCGATAGAATAAATACTAGGTTAGAAAGAATAAGTCCTGGGGTCGAATTGCTCGACTAAAGGCTGTGCTCCAGCATGGCCGCAGTCAAATAACTGAAACAAATAAAATAAAATAAAATAAAAGATCCTCTAATTGTTGCTAACGGAGCAAGCGTTAATATAGGATGCACAGAAGTTTCAGGTTATCATTTTGAAGATGACCGAGGAACAGTAGAAAGGGTTGTTGCACAGCTAAGGTAAGAACGTTTGGAAACCTTGAACGTATACCTATATGACAAGTAAGCTTTTGATAACCGTTGAAATAATTCGAGATAATTTCTTTCCCGGAGATATGATAGCAAGGATATTAGCGAAAAAATTTCAAGAAATATTGAATAGAATTATGCAAAATAATAAATTTGGAATTGAGCAAGGCGTGTTATATTCATTTAAATTCAAGTAGCAAGGAAAGACTCATGCTCAATAACTCATAAATTTGGGAATAAAAGATGAATTTATGCTCCAGGCAAAATTTATCCGATGGAGCGTACGAAAACCATGTTATACATATTCCGACTCAATATTTGACATAAGATGGTTTCAAAATATGATTTACGACTCCTGTGGCATTTTATTTCTTAATGCGATATGTAGGAACAATAATAAATGTTGTGAAGGCTACTAATATAAGGAATTTAAGAAAAATATTGAAGGCATCTATTTTATATTCAATGGCCAAATATCACAACAATATACTTGGCATCAAGTACACTGTGCATTTCAAAAATAAAAATCAGACCGTCTGTAATCCCGATGATGTCACAAGATACAAACTGTTGACTCATAAGATGTTACTGGTGACATATCGGCAAAGTATTTCGTTATTGATACGTTTAATAAGAATAATGAGAAATTACGGTAATCTTGGCTGAATAAGACAACATAATAATAAAAACGGTTTCAAATGTTGGCACAAGGTTAGCAATTATGGTGAATTGTTCGAGTCGATTAAATTCACCTCGGTGCTCAACTACTACTTATGTTATCGAGTACGAAATGAGGAAAGGCAATGTCGGCTTCGGAGGAATTTGAACTCAGATTGAAAAGGTGGACGAAATACTGTTAACCACTTTACCCGGCGCTGTAACGATTCTGTTAGCTCGCTGCCTTCAACATAATAATAATACTTCTCGAAGATTTGAGTCCAAAGATTGGACATATAATATTTGTACAGCTAGGCGTACTCTCAATGTATGGGCTATATATGTTTACAGGTAACGAAGCTACGGACAATAGCTGATGTAAAAACTAGACTTACAGCGGCACAGTCTACCATTAATATATAAAATGAGAAGATGTCTAGTTGTTTCTGTAATTTCAATGAACTAAACAGACTCTAAAGCTGTTTCAGACTTTTCGCAACTATTTTCGACTTCATGAATGCACTTTAGATTGATGAAAATCTTTGAATTGGGAAAATTCGTAATTACACATTAACTGAATAAGCGAAAAAAAAACATAGAATAAAATATCTTTACAAAGAATGTTCTAATCGTGTAATTATTGCAATAATTTTTTTCACTTGGTTATCAAGGTTCTTGATGTGAACTCATGTGTTGAAACAGATTTTGCTGTATATCGTGGCTATGTCACTGGTAAGGGCGCATATGATGACAAAATGACTTTGACAAATCTTGCTGGTTGAGTGATCGACCGAAGAAATACTAGAACAATTGATTACTTAATTGGTTAAATGGTTAGCCAATGGATAATAAGTAAGGCGCAGGAGTGGCTGTGTGGTAAGTAGCTTGCTCACCAACCACATGGTTCCGGGTTCAGTCCCACTGCGTGGCACCTTGGCCAAGTGTCTTCTACTATAGCCTTGGGCCGACCAAAGCCTTGTGAGTGATTTGGTAGACGGAAACTAAAAGAAGCCCGCCGTATATATGTATATGTATATATATGTGTGTGTGTGTGTGTGTGTGTATGTGTGTGTGTATGTGTGTCTGTTTGCCCCCCCCCCCCCTCAACATCGCTTGACAACCGATGCTGGTATGTTTACGTCCCCGTAACTTAGTGGTTCGGCGAAACAGACCGATAGAATAAGTACTAGGCTTACAACGAATAAGTCCCGGGGTCGATTTGCTCGACTGAAGGCAGTGCTCCAGCATGGCGGCTGTCAAATGACTGAAACAAGTAAAAGAGTAAAAGAGTAATAATAAATGAAGGGAAATGGAACAAGTGCTAGATTTAACTAGTAGCATAATGACCCACCCAAGACACAAGAAAATTACATTAACTATTTGTAGAGCAGAATTTTCGTTTGTATACATATATTCAGTTACAAATAAGCCCATCACTTTTGATGGGTACCAGATAGTTTACATCTGAGCAGCTACTTGAATGGCTGCAATCATTAACTATAACCAATTAAACGATATTGAAATATATGCTAATTTAATCAAATACATTATTTTTGGTTTTATTTCCAATCGCCTGCAGTTTCAACCGAACACTCCTAGCATAATTTATGAAGTGGGTAATCTAAAATAGAAGAAAAATTATTTAGGATGGGAATATTTGCTCTATAATTCTATCAACTTTTATATGATAACATACGAGCACACACACACACACAAACACACACAGACACACAGACACATACACAAACACGCGCGTACACACAGAGTAAATTTAAGGAATGTTATTAACATATGAACTAGTTCTCAAAGTGTACCTTCTAGCGTTGAATATTTTATATAACCAAACAAAACTCATTAAGGAATTTCGGATGAATTTTGCCATTAGTTATTTTAACTCTCTCACACAAACGCATACATACATACATACATACATACATACATACATACATACATACATACATACATACATACATAAATAACTACATACATATATACATATAAAATATCTACATTCACCGACATATGTATATATATATATGTATATGTGTGTGTGTGTGTGCGTGTGTTAAATATTAATGAGACATCCCAAATGAAGAAGAATTTCCTGGTTGAATCATACCTCAGCTAAATATTCTATTAACCTTCATCTTCGTACGAGCTTTATGCGCTATTAATAAACTAATTAGGGTTGAGCGATAAATATTCAGAAATAATAATTGAAATGCAATAAATATTTCGTGAGAAACAATGTAAAAAATATCAATTTCTAATCATATATTCATTTATTCTATGATTCATGTCAGTAGTTGGTTTACGATTTGACTTGTGTATCGTTTATCTCCATCGAAGAGGCCAAACGCAAAAGAAACCGATATTATGGTGCAGTTTCGAGTTACAGCTTTGGTAATTTCAGTTAATTTTTTACAGTCTTTGGTAAAACCATAAATAGGTTATTTCACCTACTTCATTAAAATATTTTCTCTCAGATATGAATGAATCAGGTGCATATAGGACTCCCATTGGAATCAGAATTAAGTTGTATTCTAAATGTCAATTATAGGTGTTACCTATATTATAGGTGTTACCTATATTATAGGTGTTACCATTTAACTATAGGTGTTATCATACTTTATACGCGTTACCATTTAATTCAAATTACAACATTACGATATAGGGAAAAGAAGGAAAAACACCTCACCCTAAAAGAATTAAGTTATTATTTTTGTCGAAAACGGCATTTATATCTGGCACGTTTTCTGCAAGCTGCTGTCGGTTCGATATGGTTTAACCTTTTGGCTTGATCCCTTTCCATCTCTTTAAATACTGTAACAGAGTAAGATATCAGAATGATCCGAGTGTAGATATGCATCAGAAATCCCTATCGGTTCATAAAGTAAGATTAGCAATGTTTGTTAAAAAGCATTAGGCTATTCGGCAATCAGTCAAGTTTATTGTTTATATCTTGGTATTGTATCTACATTAAGTCTATGCTGAATGAACTTAATTCTTAGTATCAAGACCGGTTTGGCTAAGTATGTTACGAAGGAGTGTATAAGCCAATTGCTATAATTGCCATAGTTTCATTACAAGTTATTATTTTGATTTCATTCATGAACCATATCCAGAGTAAGATGTGTGTCTATATTTGAAATGGTTCAAGAATGGATGTGGTGCAGTCTATTAATTTGAAGAAATTCGTAAACACCTGGTATAAGGTTCACCGAGCAAAGTGTGTATACGACGACGATGGAAACTAGTACTTTGTTATAATAACAGCGCAATGAAACCTGTAACATATTTCAGTAGAATGTGTATTTCATTCTTCTCTCTTCCACCTTCGGAATAATGCTGAAGGAAATCAATATTAAGTCCATTGCTTGTATTGGTACCCATACATATATAGATACAAATAAACATGTGTGTATATATATATGCATATAATATATATATTTATATCTATGTGTGTGCAAACAGAGACACTCATATATATATATATATATATATATATATATATATATATATATATATATATAATATTTTATATATAAATATAACTTTATGTTTATGTATGTGTGACAGTGTGTGTGTGTGTCTGTATGTATGAGTGAATACACGCGCAGATTCGCAAACATGTATACAGAAACATATATTTTTGTGACATATAATAACACAAAATAATATTTAAATGAAGATATATAATTTGATAACTGCGAACCATTGAAACCAGTACAACTGGTGGCGTTGTCAGCTTATGAAACTATAACTTCTGAAAATCAAACACACACATTCATACATACAAACACACACACACACACACACACACACACACTCTCTCACACACACCCACACGCACAAAGATGTACACGTAAACACACTAACCATGAAATTGGAAGCTACATCCAAATATATGATTTATTAACTAAAACAAGGTGATTATGTTCTTTGACAGCCAGATAATTTCTATTTCAGTTTTCACAAAAGTAAATGCGGCATAAGTTATAAACTACGTCTGTATGTTCGATTAATTTTATATTTGACTTCATCGTTATCATGTAATTATTGTCTTTTGTTGCTGATAGCTTATTCTTGAAATTGTAATGTTTGTTGCCGTTGCTGATGTAGTTTACCTTAGAATATTTTTCATTGTTTTTCATATCTTTCCTATGTATTTAGAAAGCACATAAAGCACAAATCTAATGAAGTATACATATATAAGCAAACATATACGTACATGTGCATATGTGTACATGCCTACATATATATATATATATATATATATATTCATGCACTACTATATATATATATATATACATGTATATATACATATGTATATGTATGTTTGTGTGTGTGTATATGTGTTTCAATATGCATATATATATATACGTATACATATATATATATATATATATATATATATATATATATATATATATATATATATATATATATATATATATATATATATATATATATATATACACATACATACATAGTTAATACAAATCAACTAACAATTGAAAAACAAAGAAAAGAAAGAAAAATGGAACATAACGAATGTGAGCACGTGCACAAGAAGTATACTAATTAGACGGTCGGTGAGGGGCAAGAGGTGTTGTTAACGTCTCGTGCATAGCTCTTCGTCGGAAACAGGGATATCGAAAGAGAAAGAACGTAAAATAAGGAATAATCACCAATAGTCCACGTGTGGATTTATATATGTGTGTGTGTGTGTTTGTGTATGTATGTACGTAAATAAATAAACACACACACACACACACACACACACACACAAACATAAACAAAGAGACGCACATCGTCTCCACATATATTTAGTATTTATAAATCACAGTACGGGTGTGTATATTTACTAAAGCATACATTTCGACAATTCTCAACCGATTTTCACCAAACTTTACACACACATTACTTATTTCAAGGATGTTCATGCA
>NC_142930.1:161162608-161257608 GCF_046866305.1 Octopus bimaculoides | reverse complement strand
ATATTTAATTCAAATTTACAAAAGACAAAGATGTAGACTGGTGTAAGAATAACGAGTAGGTATATTAGTTTGACGCAGGAGGGAAATGGAAAATAATGGAAAAGAAGGGAGAGAATGAAAAAAAAATAGAAGAGAGAAAGAAATTTTTTGTAGAGGTTAACGGTTGAACATGACGAAATATATATATACAAATATACATATTATATGAGTGTGTTTCTGTGTATCATAATATTAGATTATCACACATATGCACACATACATATATATTTACATATATGTGTGTGTTTCGGTGTGCGTGTCTGTGTGCGCTTGTGTTTATGTGGCATACAGACACCAAATAGGGACACTCGTACACATACTCATCGTGTATATAACGGTATGTGTCAATATAATAATTTCAAATACATTTTTAATCTGTTAGCCATACGAATGCACATGTCAACATATATTCCTCTATATACACATACACACACGAGCATGTGCGTGTGCACATGAGAAATTTGAAAGCAAAAACGTTCAAGTAAAAATATAATTATATACAATATAAAATATGAAAATAAAGATAAGATAGAAGGAGCATGAATATATACCGCTGTCCAATGAATCTACTGAATGAATCTTGTATACATAATGAATTTCGTAATCAATCTTCAAAATTTAAGCCGAGAAAATATTCTGGCAAAAAAACAAACAAAGTGTCACGCGCAAATCTGAAAATTCCTCGCGTACAATTGTAACAATATTTTCTCTGACATTCTCAGTGGAATACATTGGAGACCTACGGTAATAAATTTACGCGATCAAACGCAGTGATGGAGAGGTTTAGCAATAAAAGTAAATAGGAATTTATTTAAAAACAATCTACATTTCGAGTACTATAAAAACAAATCATAAATTTATTTAAAATCAAATAGAGTATCAGATTTTTTTTTTCTCAGGATATGAGAACATACGTTTCATATAAAAAGACAAAACAAAGCAGTGAAACCTCCCATGTAAAACAACTAATTAAAATTTTAAATAAATAACTGAAATTAAATATTGGATTCGAATCTGGGTACAAGACCACCAAATTCAAAAAATAGGGTAAGTCTATTATATCGACTCCAGTGGTCAACTGGCAATTATTTTATCAATCTCGAAGGACGAAAGGTTGAGTCAACCACGGCGAAATTTGATCTCAGAACGATAAGATGGACGAAACGCAGTAAAATATTTTGCCCGGTCAGCCAATGGTTCTGCAATATGGTATACCATATTTATATATCGCTAAACCATTTCAAACCTTTATATACACGAACACAACTGTTTGTGTATGCATATAGAGAATGATATATAAATAACTGCATTTTTATGTTTGTGAGTTTGTGTGTCTATGTGTGTGTATGTGCATGAGGAGCACTATGTATGTAGGTATAAATGTATGTATGTATGTATAAATGTATGTATGTATGTATGTATGCATGTATGTATGTATGGGTGTGTATGTGTACTATTATAGTTCTTTAATACTAAAGAAAATATATTGAATCATTTTCTATAAATCTTTATGTAGCTAGTAGATATATTAGCTTTGGAATAATATTTTGTCACTTCGTTATTGATGTAACTTAAACAAAACAAAAACAAATGTAATTGATGTTCATTACCCACCGGCAGCTGATCTTAATAATTCATTCAGCAGTATTTTCATCTATCTTATGTATAATACAGACAAACCATTTCATAAGACAATGGTATACGTTTTGTACTGATTTAAAAGAAAAAAATATCTATAATGGTTTTACATAACATTCAAATAAGTAAATCAATATTAAAATTCAATTCTCCATTTACATGTATCGCCCATAATTATTCCGGTGCAAAAGCTATGGGACTGCCCGTTTTTTGAGGCTTCACTATTATATAAAAAAGACGGGCTTAGATTATGTCGTCTACATTTTTACTGAGAACATTTTATATCATAATTAAACGGATAGAATATATTTATTATATTTATCAATGTGTAAGGCGTCGAATTAGCAGAATCAAAACCATGATGGGCGACATCTTGTGCATTTTTTTTTCCATTTTTATTTTCTGAGTTCAAATGCTGCCAACGTCAACTTTGCGTTTGATGCATTCGTGGTCAATATAGTAAGTACCAGTTGAGCACGAGGTCGATGTAATTGAGTTGCGACTTCACGGAAATTGCTGGATTTCCGCTAAAATATGAGACTAATATTATCTATGCTTAAATAGTTTATTTCCTTTCCTTAGTTTATCTATTTAAAATATAATAACCTAATCTCAGCTCAATTTATAAAAGATAACGGTCGTTTTAACAGAATCATTTAAACGTAATATCTTTGAATAGGGACACTGATTTAGATAATAATATTCATTATTCTGAAGCTTTCATTTAGCATTCTTTTCCGTTAGGTAAATTTTCTAATAAAAATCGTTTTTCATTTCCATTCATTAATATTTATTTCGATTTCAGAACATAACTACGTTAGCAGCGTTACATTCTATTTCAAGACCTTTCTTTTCTTTCATCATGGAGGTTAAATTAATATTTGTCTCTCTCGTATTTATGTTTCAACGTAAGGTTTTATTTCATTAAATATTGAATAGTTATACGGAGAGCACACACATACAAACTCAAGCACAAATACATTCAATCGAAATGACAAAAACCTACAAGAACCAACTATTACATCCGTAAAATGCAGTCGGTTGTTCGAAATACATTCCCATGGGTACGTATACTTTCGATATACACTAACTGATTTCATACATATATTTCCATTTCAATACAGAAAATTCCTTTTCAGATCAAGTAATAAACTATGTCTGTTTGTGATGATATTGACATTCATGGTGTACACGGACAATTATAAGCGACAGAGTTCAATATAGATACACAAAAATATATGCAGCCGATTTATATTCATTAAGCATATAAAGTATGTTCAATTGTGCTGCACCCGGCGAAGAGTTTTTGTGAAAACTGGGTTCCCGAGGTGGTCATTAAGGTCTGCAGTAATTTTGGGAGCTGTACATTTGTAATCCTTTCTAACAATACGCGTAAGAGTCCTATGGTCCCTAGCTGAAAGTTTTGGTTCTCTTCCAGAGTTTTCTTTCGACGAGGAAATTTTTCCTCTTTCTCAAATGCTGTCATTAGTTTCGAGAGAGTACGTGCTGATACACCAAATATTTCGTTATGCTAGCGCCTGCCATAGGAACACTAACGATTTAACCTCTTTGAAAGTCCAATAGATCTGTTATTTTAATTAATTTTAATTACCTGTTTCTGATGATACCTGAACCGAAATAACAATTTTAACAAAACATTAAGCAACACTAATAATAAATCCAAAATATAAAAATAAACAAGCTTTGAACAGTTTTATAGATATTTCAAAATGATGATGCTACGATGCTAGGTGTTTCCATTATTTTGTCCAACCCCTGTATCTATCATGAGTATATCTATCTATACAAAAGTACAAACACATATATATATACACATATACTTCCATAGGCAAGAATACGTGTGTAAACATATACATACATACGTACGTACATACATACATGCATGCATGCATACATACATACATACATACATACGTACGTACATACATACATACATACATACATACGTATTCACATGCATGCACATATATAGAGAACCAAACTTTTGACGATAACTAATTTTTTGGGCGATGAGTGATGGGTCGGACATGGTCTGACGAAGCCTGTCAATGACGAAATTTCGAAACACAAAAAAAGATACCGCGAACATTTTCCGAGCAAAAAAATGATTTTGGACTTGTTTCAGTTAATCTTTGCTTTTAAATAAGAATTCATACCTCCATACACAAGCGCACAATCACGAATATATGTATATATATATATATATATATATATATATATATATATATATATATATATATATATATATATATATATATATATATATATATATATATATATATATATATATATATATATATATATATATATATATATATATATACATATATATATACACACGTATAAAATTACAAAATTAAAAAAAGAACTAAGTGAACGATTTCATTTAGATATATCTGAATGAAATATTACACTTGTTTTTTTGTCATTTAATTTGGCTAAAAACATGACAACAATTCCATTAATTTATAGTTCATCTTCATACATTTTTGCTTGTTTGTTTATCGAAGAGAATTTGTACAGAAAGTTTTCACCGCACACACACACACACACACACACACACACACACGCACACATACACACACACACACACACTCACACGCACACACATATACGGATACATATACATATGTAAATATATATATATATATATATATATATATATATATATATATGTTCTATACATATGCATATATATATATATATATATATATATATATATATATATATATATAGACGCGCACATATTACTCAGTGTGCATCTGCTGTTGCATACATGTTTATTTGTATGTGTGCACAGAATTTCCAATCATTCCGATCAATCTATTTTTTACGGAGATTTTCTTAAAGCCGTCAACTCATGAAATATTAATATTTGTCCGGATCAGACACCGTAATTTGTCCATGGTCAAGCAAATTAACTTCATTTCTGAAGTCTTTAACACCGGCAGTCAAAGTTAATTATGTATGGAAAACACAAAGATAATTTACTATATTATCTGGTGTCTGTAAATCAAACTGCAGACCAAAGTGTTAAATCCTATACGATCAATTTTGGTTTTAAATATATTTCTAAATGAAAGTATTGTGTGGGACAAGTGACCTAACGTGTATAGAAACAGATATTGTATGTATGTATGTTAGTCGGCGTGGCTGTACGTTAAATATAGTGTGCTTATGAACCACATGTTTCCTAGTTCAGTTCTTCTGCTTGTTGTCTTCAACAGGTGCCTTCTATCATTGCATCGAGCTGACCAAAACATTTTGCGTGGATTTTGTAGAGGGGAAAATGGAAGTACACGTCATATATATACCCGTCGAGGCTAACAGCAAATACCACAAACACAAGACCCTCTATAGGAATGAGGAAGTAGCTTGGACTTATGAGCTGTTGTTTTGAATGTTCCTCAAAAAGTATATAAAACAAATCTGACGACAAACATTTCCACAACGGGAAATTTCAAAAAAAAAAAACGTATACCTTCTATATCAAAATCACATCTCTCGGAAATCTGCTTGCATGTAAACATTTTACTAACTTTTCTGTATAAAAATATGTTAATATGCAAAATGCTTGTTCAGTTGCTTGTGTACTGTCATTTGAAAGACAAGGTTAGCTTCAGTTTGGATTTGAACTCACGAAACAAAAATACGAGAAAATCTTTCTGAGGACTTATAAAATTCTCCTAATTCATGTTTTTCTAGTAACATGATTCCAGACAGAATTATAAGAGCTTCAGGTGTACTGAATTTGTAGTTTTAAAGTCCAATGTCAAAATTTTGTCGTTTTTCCAGTGATGATAAAAATTATGACTCTTGTATACTCATATCGATTTATTCATAAATTTCATTGTGCCAATACTAGAAGTCTACATTTTAGCAACTAAATAGCAGTCCTTTGACAGTCACTCAAATACTGAAATAAGAAAAAAAATGTTCTGCAACTATTTAATTATGGGCTTACAAATTTTAACATCAATTACGTCTGATGATACCATTTCCCACTTTCAATCTAGGGTTGATAAAGTTAAGTTTTATTGAAGGAGACAAAAAAATGGGTCATATAATCGACTACGACTGTATTATATTGTGTGGCCTGGTGCCAATGTCTACAATGTATATTAATTTAGTAAAGAAGTCACACGTCATCAGTGATCTGTACAGTGTGTTCCGCCAATGGATTCTGTAATTTAGTTTTTCGATCTGTTAAGCACGGCTATGAATTCATTTGAAATATATATCACTTAAGCACCTTTAATTGTATGTGTTCCTATAATGCATCTATATTTTCAATTCAAAATATACGATATTGTCTAATCGAGAGAAAACGAAAAGAGAAAATAATTAACGCTACGAGCACACACAGACACACACAATTCTATAAATATGAATGTGCATATGTTTATATGTATGAATGCAAATATACATAAATATGTATATGTGTGTATGCTTACACACTAATACAGACACACATACAAAAGCACATGCATACACATATATATGCAAATTATACTTACGCGCATATAGTGGCATAAGCGTACCTATGCAAGGTTGCACACTAGCGAAGAATACATTCATTCAAATGTAGACAGTATTTTACTGGGAATCATTTTGAATAGGTGAATGAAGTGTTAGTACAGATTTAACATTTAATTCTATAACAATATTCTATACAGAAGTCACATATACGCGCAGAAAATGTAGTATTAGATATTAACTAAATTATCAAGTTGTTTTATACAATAATAACCTGATACAAGTATTGTGTACATAAAATTCAATTGTGTATGTATAATAGAATACAATAGTTATCGGATATCTGTATGCTTAGTTAATATTCAGTGGCTGGTTTCAACTGAACTGAGACATTGGTCTTCTATATTCATATTTGTATACGTTTGCTTTCTATTTTAATTTTCCCTCTCTTTCTCTCTCTCTCTCACTCTGTCGATATATACATACATATATGTATATATATATATATATATATATATATATATATATATATATATATATATATATATATATATATATATAATTCGTTAACAACGAATGATTATATAAAATTAAATTTCTCTGTTCATTGACGTAATGATATATGGTATGTTGATCTTTCTCATTCCATAAGCAACTGTTTACATTCTTCCTCTCAATTAATAAACGTCGTTTTTATCTCTCTGTCTACCTACCTCTCTACCTATCTATCTACCTGTCTATCTATCTACATCTACATCAATCTATTTATATAAATATAAAAATGAATATAAATATTTATATATTCATCCACGTATCTATGTATGTGTCAATGTATCTGCCTTTCTCCCTCTCTACCATCCACATAGACAAAGAGGCACACACACACATGCACATACACGTACGTATATATATGTTTATATAGAAAAGTGAGATGATTCTTAATATATAGTCTTTATATTTTATCATAAGCAGCTGCTATGTAAAACATTTCACCAATTTTTCAGGGAGTTGCTTCATCAAAGAAAATGAAGAATTGGGAAAATATGTAAGCAAACATATTCGTCAATTCTTCGAATTGCAACTATTTAGCCTGTATAAACTGCACCTATTTATAAACTGCCAGAGATGTCTGACTGCAGGGCATGAACATTTAAACTATAGAGGGGATTATAATTTCTAATATTCCGATTCAGATTTTTGCCGAAAACATATATATGATGGTTTCTTTTTCACTTTTCGTCTAACGACTGCACTCACAAGGCTTTTGTCGTTTTGTCGGTTCGAGACAATAGAAGAAGACACTGAGCCAAAGTGCAACGCAGTGTGACTGAGTCCGGAACCATGTTGTTTGGAAGCAAATTTCCTACCGCACCATCTACTAGAGGATTGTTAATATTTACGTAAATATACTGAAACTTTTCATTTACTTTACTTCACAGGATAACAAAGCATTATTCTACAAAGAGAAGTGACGTTTTAATGCTAGAAATTATGGAAGCTTAATTATCTACACATACTCATCCTAATTCTCTCTCTGTGTCTCTCCTTCTCTCTGTCTATCTCTGTCTCTCTCTCTGTCTCTCTGTCTCTCTCAGTCTCTCTGTCTCTCTCTCCTGGTTTAATATATATTTAGGTTGGAAAACAAAACAGTCTTAACCTTAAAACAATGCGTGTTCATGTAATGATCAATCTTATCATCTGTCGTCAATCATCAGTCCAGTAGATTTATTTCTTTGATTCTTGTGGTGTTTATAGGTATTTGTAATACCGTAGAAAAGGCCTATCGTATGAGCCATTATCAATGTTATATGTCTTCTGTCTCTAATTGATGAATATATAAACAATAATGAATTAGATTAAGTCATTATAAATGACACATTCTAAATTAATCAACCGAGTATTTCTGATCTGTGTCTGTCGGAGAAATATATATCCTATTATGCTATGTTTTAATGTGAAGCAAACAAATGGATTTACTGAGTTCTTCCATTGATACTTATTGACATTATTCCATCCACAAGCTTATTAAAGTATTCTATTTCTCACTAATGTTTAGATAATAAAAAGTATCCCCTAATTGATCGAATGTAAACTTTCGATTAGTCAGCAGCCTGGCCTTCTTTATACTTTGCACACGATGTGGAAGGCAGGCAAATATCATATAATTTTTCATACAAATACCCGAATATATCACATATATTGAATTTAACAAATGAGTCGAGGGATCTTTGATTCATTGTCTAAAGTTGTATGGGAAACGAATTAAATTGATATCTAAATATATATCGATGAGTTTACAAATATTTTTCCTAATACATCGATGCGATTCTGAGGTAAAACGGTATTGTTCCAAATTCACATCTGATTTTTTTCATCTAAATGCTAAATACTTTTTCTAATTCAAAAGCAAAATGAATGTTTAGCGTCAGCATTGTTACGAAGTGATGTTAAAACAATATGTCTGATAAGAGGAAAAAATCTTGAGATACAAATACTTCAAAGGACGTTTTCCTCGTTACTTTTGTGCACTTTTAGAGCATAAATATAAATATTGTAGACAGAGTTAGGAATTATTTGTAAAATCGTTATAAAGTGATTCGTAAATTAACTGTGATATTCAAACGTTACATACTTCTGTGATGAGAAAGTATGCTATTTTAATTTCTATTTCAGTTGTAATATTAATAATACAATCAATATTTACAAACCACTATAAATCCTAAGCTGCCTTCTAGAGGGTGACAGTACCTACGTTCGACTCAACTTCTCGTCAAAGGGAAAGACTAAAAGATTTTAATGCAGATAAATTTCAGCATGGAAGTTAAATAGATAAATTTACAAAGGAAAATATTCCGCGAAAAAAGATAAATCTTGTCGTTAAAAGCGTTGATCAAAATTTAGTTTGATTTAACTAGATCAAGAGATGAAAGTATTTTGAGTGGGCTTAGAAAAAATCAGTCTAGACTCTAGACTAATTATTCCTAAGCCCACTCATACTACTAGAGCGTCGAAGTATTTTTAAAGCATCATAAAATTATGTAAGTGCGGTTTTACTACAGAATTAACATGCAATTTACAGTCCCGTTTATATCTTTGCTTTCATTTGATATGCAATGATTCAAAGGTGCTCTACACATTTAATGAATAGCGTGTCCTAAATGTTGACACACATTGTATTAGTTGTTATTTCACAGGAAAAATTATTGATTATGTTTGTTTTAATAGAAAGCAAAGAGAAACAGCATCTTGATGTGTTTAACGACTAAAAGAAAACACAGGTTATATGCACATTTGTATTTCCGGGAGGACAATTTTATTTTGTTTCGCATTTAGTTTTGCAGCTAATATATTCCTCGACTTCGAAGATAAAGAAAAAAAAATCTAACAAAAATATGACGGAAATATTTATGGAATGACTTAAAACGGAAACCGTAAAAATGTCAGAATTATGCTTCCATGATACAAGAACAGACAGAAAAAATTTAAACGATCATCATACCATATAAATGTAAAATTTTAAAGAAGAGATTATTCGTTATAGTCAAAAATATCTAAGTCGCCTTTAATAACTCCTATTTTCTTATTTATACAATGACAATACGAAGTTCAATGATAAAATATATGCATGCAAATCAATACGCACGGGATTATGTTTGTATGTATATATATACGTATGTATGCATGTGTATATGTATATATATATATATATATATATATATATATATATATATATATATGTATCTATCTATCTATCTATCTATCTATCTATCTATATATATATATATATATATATATATATATATATATATATATATATATATATATATATATATACGCGCGCGCGCGTGTTATATTGATGTTATCGTTGGATAGTCGGTGAACCTAAACTAGGTTCATCAGTCGTTTTAGTTCTGCTGGGAGTCTAGCAACCTGCCTTCTATGCAATCCTAGTTTAGTCACCTACGATCCGAACATGTGACATATATATACGCGCGCGCGCGTGTATAAAGAGAGATAGATAATAGATGGATAGATAGATAGATAGATAGATAGATAGTTAGATAGATAGATAGATAGATAGATAGATAGATAGATAGATAGATAGATAGATAGATAGATAGAACCAACTCCTCCGAATAATACATTTACCAATTGACACTGTCTCTGCCAAATTTTCCAGTGTCTCCACCGTAGCTTGTATAATCGGGTCGACCGACAGTCCCTTCCACTCTGAGCCGTCTGTTTTTGTGGCTTAGAGGATGCCCGCCTCCTTTTCTAATACAGTAGGAAACAAGGTTAAAACGTTCACTCCGACTATTACAATCCAAACTATAAGTTAAAAAAATGTTCTAAAGTTATAGACTGGATGATAAAACCCATCGCTAAGCAAGTTAAATCAAAATAAGTTCTGAATAATACATTCTCGTATCTTATCTCTCGATAAGAAAGCACAACTTAAAACCGCTGCTAAAGCAGCACAAAAACAACTAACACTTTAAACAACAATAATTTTAACAGCAACATTAAACATTCACTACCATTCAGCTCACCTAAATGTACAACAAATTTACGACTCTGAACGACTCTACTACTACTGATATCCTACTATCATTGACGGTCAGACTTTATAGTGGCTTTGTCACGTGAGAAGTGTGCATCATTTTCAAAACACCCGAAAATAAGAAATAATGATACGGGAAATGATGGTAATAAAAATATAAATAAAAATCTATAGCCATGATAACGAGAGAAAGATGTCTAACCACAAGTACAACAAAGTAATGGATAATAACAATATACAACATTCTAATTATGTAAAGAATTATTGCAACGACTCCTGACCTTAATCAACTACTAAAATACTAGAAAAATAAAATTAAACACAAAACATCTAATACAGTAGGAAAGAAGGTTAAAACGTTCACTCCGACTATTACAATACAAACTATAAGTTTAAATATAGTTCTAAAGTTATAGACTGGATGATAATACCCTTCGCTAAGCAAGTTAAATCAAAAATACCAAGAATATTCTACGACGCACTAGATAAATTTTTTCCGGTAAAGAATAAATACCATAATTTATATAATAAACAATGAATTCAAATCGCGTTCTTCAACTCTAAGAATTTAGTTCAAATTATAGGCGTCCACAACACCAAACAAACTGCGAAAGCACGGAACAATAACATTATTAAGGTAAATAAAGATGAAGACCAAATGAAAGATAATTCAAATTTTAAAAACGATAGTAAAATGATTAATCCAAATTCTATTGAAACCAAAATAAAAATGAACAAAGGGAAACTACTCACTTAAATAATTCTATAGATGCTACAACTAAAAGACAGGCATACTTGGGGACTAGAAGGAATAGCGACTATTATGAAAATAGCAATGATAGAGATAATCAACAAGAGTATAAAACAAACACAGATATAAAATCTCGTAATAACGACGTAGCATAGAAAATGTGATTGCGCTAGAAGAGCAATGAAAATTTTAAAATAACTGTAAGGTAACAAATATCGTCTATATCTGTGTAGTCACAGCAGATACAAATAAATGTTAATACATTGGGGGTAGCTTATGCTTTATAAAACACAGAATAGCATATTCTGAAAGTTCGTTTAGAAATAATACTAGAACATTTTCAACAAGTCTTAGCATGTTTAAATTGTAGCTCAAGGATGAAAATACTAAGTATTCATTAAAATGGGAAATTATTAGCCCTGCGAAACCTTATAAAGTAGGACACGAATGGTGAAATTTGTGCCTGAAGGAATGATACCAAACATTTACTTCCAAAAATTGATTAATTAACGCTAGACAAGAAAGAAGTTTCAATTGTTTAAACAAGCAAAGTTTTCTTTTTAAAAAAGTTGAATAATAGAATGTATTAATTTATATAATTTCAATACACGTTTTTCTCTAAACATGACTATAATAAGTATAATCATAAAGACACATATAAAGACTATACGAACAGAATTCAATTTAAATATTATATAAAATATAACCGAAAAACACTCTAAAATAATAAGTATTTTATGCTTTTATATTCTAGGCACAAGGCCCGAAATTTTGGGGGAGGTGGGCCAGTCGATTAGATCGACCTCAGTATGCAACTAGTACTTAACTTATCGACCCTGAAAAGATGAAAGCCAATGTCTGCCTCGACGAAATTTGGAAAACTTAAATGAAATGAAAGAATATTTGCATAATATTCAAATACGAGGGGCATTTTCCTTGTTTCTGCCTGTCTCTGTCTCTCTTGTTTACTTTTGTGGGTTCGAGGTCGTTGTGAATTCTTGGCAGGGAAGAAGAAGAAGAAGAAGAAGAAGAAGAAGAAGAAGAAGAAGAGGAGGAAGGAGGAGGAGGAGGAGGAGGAGGAAGGAGGAGGAGAAGGGGAGAAGAAGAATATGGGAGTGCTATGAGAGTATATATATATAGGTGTGAAAAAAATTCTGACTTTGGGTAAAAGAAATACAGGAGTATCAGTTAAGGATGATTATATTCAACATATGTCCCTCTCAGGTTCACACACATTTTTAGTGGACCACCAGGTTTTCTAAGCCCAACAAAAGTATTTCCAACCAGGACTTAAAGCCAGGAACGCTCCAGTACCCAGTATATATATATAAACGTATACTTGTTTTATTTAATGGATGCAGCCATGGTGGGACATTGTCTTGAAGTGTTTAGGTGAAAAATTGTACCCAACACCTTGTTAAGAAGTCCAGTAATTATTCTACAGGACACTTTTGCCGAAACGCCAGGAAAGGGAGACGTAAGCCAGCCGACACGGTTCAAGGACAACAAAAAACGTAAACATATACATATGTAGCCTAAGAGACTTTCCCAAATTGCTCTGCAGTAGTCTGAACCCGAAATCATGATGTGTACATGTATAACCAAATGTGCAAATATGAATCTATGGATATGTAAGGCTGTAAGGAAGTGTATCTACCTAAAAACATCTATTTAGATTAGTGTGTGTGTGTGTGTATTCGTAATGAGATGAAACAATGCTTGACCCATTGGAAATGAAATCTATACCCAGCGACTCTATTGTCATATATATTATAAACACAAAAAACTACACTCGAATAAAGAAGAAAGCGTTGTTCATTTCCTTCAGTTTTAACTAGATTCAGGGCTGGTTATTTCCGCATCGTAGACAGCGAGAACCGTGTTTGTCAGACGAATAATTCGTTAGCAAAGACTACCATTATTTCTTTAATTGGGTTTCAATTCAAAAACCGAAAAGAAAAAAATTCTATTCTTCAGAAAAACTAATCGTCCTCTCCTGCTAGATTTTAATTTTCTCTCCTACAATTAAAACGGCAATATATATAGCAACCCCACACACTTGTTGCAAGACGAGGTGTAGGAATGCGTTATATACATTAAATTATTAGACCTTAGTTCCAAGGACATAAATCAGTAATATTCAATACTGAAATAAATGTAAAACATATGAAGTAAAATATAAATAAAAGTATTAAATTATATTTCCCAGAATTATCTTCTCGTACGATTCGAAAATTAACGTTTACTTTTAGAACCTAAATCAAGTGAATTATACAAAGTTATATATGTTTTATTATTTTTTCTTTTGTTTTGCACATCAGACTTTTTATTTTCAGTATTTAATTTGAGGTAGAATAAAGTATGGCATTAATTATAGGTCTGATAATGATATATAGGCTGTGTTTTATAGAAAACGAAACGAAGAAAAGTTGCTAGGGTTTCCCACCATATCAAAATACTGTGTGCGCTTCAAATGTCTTTCGTTAAGATTTAAGAGAAAAGTTCATGAACGGAATGTATAGACGGAGCTGTCTTCCTTTATCAGACGAAAGTTTCGTGATTAACATAGATTATATATTGTATACTTGTTTATTTATGTATATATATATATATATATATATATATATATATATATATATATATATATATATATATATATTTATATATATATATATATATATATATATATATATATATATATATATATATATGTATATATATATATATATATATATATATATATATATATATATATATATATATATATATATATATATATATATATATATATATATATATATATATATATATATATATATATATATATATATATATATATATATATATATATATATATATATATATAGGAGTGGCTGTGTGGTAGGTAGCTTGCTTACCAACCACATGGTCCCGGGTTCAGTCCCACTGCGTGGCATCTTGGGAAAGTGCCTTCTACTATAGCCTCGGGCCGACCAAAGCCTTGTGAGTGGATTTGGTAGACGGAAACTGAAAGAAGCCTGTCGTATATATGTATATATATATATGTGTATGTGTTTGTATGTCTGTGTTTGTCCCCCAACATCGCTTGACAACCGATGCTGGTGTGTTCATGTCCCCGTAACTTAGCGGTTCGGCAAAAGAGACCGATAGAATAAGTACTAGGTTTCCAAAGAATAAGTCCTGGGGTCGATTTGCTCGACTAAAGGCGGTGCTCCAGCATGGCCACAGTCAAAAGACTGAAACAAGTAAAAGAGTAAAAGAGAATATATATATATATATATATATATATGTATATATGTATGTATATATATATATATATATATATATATATGCATACATATATGTATGTATAAATGTATATATATATGTGTGTGCGTGTACATAAATATTCATTATACATATATGTATATACATACATATACATATACATATATATGCAAACGCTTATGTATGTGTGTATATATATATATACATACACATGTATATTTACATACAAACACCACTCACACACATATCTAGACACACATCTATATATACGTATATATGAACGTGTTTACGCACCAGCTAGATAAACAGAAGTATACATGTAGCTGGCTATATATAATGTTATATGAGCCAGGCCCTAACAGCTTACCAAGTATTGATTATAACATTATACACGCATCAGTTGTTGTCTACGTCGTCGAAAAGCGACGAATAGATATCTTCAATAAATTTGTACAGTTATCCAACACATAACAATGACAAAATAAATTAAAAGTTCCTTTTGTTTTGCTTCTCAACTTCCCGGAGCAAATGTTGTTTGTATGGTGCAGTAAAGATTTGTAGTGCCATTTTAACAAGGCGTGAAAAAAAAACCGAACAAAAACGTTCGTAGAATTCCGTTCAGTGATTTTGGTATTGAACACAATTCAAGAAAAACGCTACAAAATTAAACACGGGAAACTAAATTCTCCAACACAGTAAATAACAAGAATATCCTGAGGTAAATACAGAGCCACAACTACATACATACGCATACAAGCATACGCACTCACGCTCGCACACTCACATTCATACACACAAATACAAAATTCAAATAGGCTATCATTATTGTTGAAAAAATAATGATACAGTGACCAGCAAACATAATCCAAACAAGCAAAATATATATCAAACGTGAGGTTTCAATATATACCTGTTTGCTTGAAAGAAGAGTTAAAATTCTACACAAGTCTCCTTTCAAGCAAACAGGCATATACGGTACCATGACTTTATCATGACCTTATATATATATGTATATATATATATATATATATATATATATATATATATATATATATATATATATATATATATATATATATATATATATATGTATGTATACATATACGTATATATATTTATATATAACAATTAATTGGAAATGGATGCGTCGCGTTAAAGTAAATAAAAAATAACGTATGTATGTATGTATGTATGTATGTATGTATATATGTACATGCTATATGGGCACAGGACGTCACCAACGTTGCAAATGAAATGAAATACGTAAGCAACAAGACAAAAAATGAAAACAGGACACATTAACACAAAGAAAGGACCTTTCATCAGTTGTCGGGTGTCGATCTACTCGTCATTTCGAGCGTTGAATGACAATCTCAGTTTTTAAAGACAGTTGCTCCCATAAAATTTAAAATAAAATTTAGGATTGCTGGAGTGTCAAAGTTGGGAACAAAAAATGACGTAGAGACATACAAGGAAACCGAACGAAAACAAATGTATTATTTATTATATATATATAGGCGTAGGCATGACTGTGAGGTAAGAATCTTGCTTCACAATCACACAGTTCCGGGTTCAGTTCCACTATGTGGCAACTTGGACAGGTGTCTTCGACTATAGCTTAGGGATATATATATATATATATATATATGTATGTATAGGAGTGTGTATATATCTAGCAGTGTGTGTATATACACACTCACACACACAAGCACACACAGAGACACACACAGACACACTCGCATACATATACACAATCATACTCACACACACACACATATGTAAAGAATTTTCTTTAATAGCAGAGGCAGCATTAATAACGTGAATTGATATTTATCGCACACTGAAATGTTGCAGCTCTGTGTGAACAATCTTTACTGCAGTAGTTTCCATGAGAAGATCATATATATATATATATATATATATATATATATATATATATATATATATACCATATTTACACACACATGTATATATCAATATGAATGGAATGAAATTTAGCCACATCGGTATCGCTAGTTTTAGGTTGAGCCCTTATTACACCGAGTTTCTGATGTGGCAAAACTCTTAACGCTTTTAAGGCACACATGAAGTACGATTGGTTTCAAATCAAGAGCTGGTGAAATGCCTTCTTGCTGATGTCGTGAAATTCAAGTTTTGAAGTCGTAAGAACTGGTTTTAGAAACTTTCATTGAAATCGCGTTACACATTTCAGCTGTTAATAATTGATAGAAAGATTTCTTTTAAGCTTAAAGGAATCTCACATAAATTAAATTCAACATCTAACTTCTAAGGAGGATTAAACCAACATATTTTACGCTTGTATGTTCCACCTTTTTGATTTGCAATTTTATATGATGATGATGATCATCATCATCATCATCATCATCTCCCTCCATCTCTCACTCAATGTCTTTACCTCTCTTCTTCTCTGTTTCTTTCTCTCTCTCTCTCTCTCTCTCTCTCTCTCTCTCTCTATATATATATATATATATATATATATATATATATATATACTTACTGTAAAGGTGCGTTGGAATGTCGTGGCAGTCAAAATGTCTGACAATGCGTTCGACGTGTTTGCTAGTATGCAGGATCCATACTACCATATTGTAAAGCGAAGTTCGAAAACCTAACCAGAATTAGATGTTTCATATACAATGTGCACCAGCTTCAGTAACCTGACTGGAATTGTTTCAATATCCGACATATCATATCATTGAACAGAAAACAATCGATTCACTTCATTAGTATAATCACCGAAAGTACAACCTAAAGAAAATTGAAAGCCTATTTATACATTAGCATGCAAATTAAGAAACGTCAGGTTATTATAACGCAATAGATGATAAAACATCATTGCTAATGCAAGAAAATAAAGAAGAAGGGGTACAAAATATGAACTCTATCTGTCTGTCTATCTATCTGTCTGTCTGTCTGTCTCTCTCTCTCTCTCTCTCTCTCTCTCTCTCTCTATCTATCTATCTATCTATCTATCTATATATATATATATATTTATATGTTTGTGTGTTTGTCCTCAACCATCGATGTTGATGTGTTTACGTCCACGTATCTTAGCGGATCACCAAAAGAGATCAGTGGAATAAGTACTAGACTTCCAAAGAATAGGTCCTGGGATCGATTTGTTCGAGTTAAGGCGGCGTTCCATGCATGGCCGCAGTAAAATGACTGAAATAAGGAAAAAAGTAAAAGAGAATATATCCGTCTATCCTTTAACTTGTTTCAGTCTATCTGTCTATCTATGTATCTATCTATCTATCTCTCTATCTATCTATCTATCTATCTATCTATCTATCTATCTATCTATCTATCATCTATGTATCTATCTGTCTGCCTGTCTGTCTGTCTGTCTATCTATCTATCTATCTATCTATCTATCTATCTATCTATCTATCTATCTATCTATCTCTTCTCACGGACGTGCTGTCACGTCGGCTGCGAAGGTAAACGTTTATTTGACCTTTTACTGTCCACATTTTGTTGGAATTTTTAAATAATTTTGTTGCGAAGCACCTAGGCTTCATTTGTGTGTATTTTCAAGGGCAGGAATTGACCCCCAGGGGCAGTTTCGGCCCTAGCAAAATACAAAAATTTCCTTCTTGACATTTGAAAAATGTCGAGAAACATAATTTTGGAACGCTTGTCTTGTTCTTTTGACAAGCATTTCCCGAGGCTTCAGATGCCAGAAGAGAAAAAAGAACAGAATAGCGCGTGCTCATGCAGTGACAGGAACGCAGTTGCTGTAAACGTCACAAAGACTGTGAGTACAGCTACTAACAGCCCTCTCACCACCACCACCACCACCACCACCACGACCAACACCAACAACAAAAACAGAACTGTAACCAAGGTTACAAAACCATGCGTAAAAACCGTCACAAATGTCTCTGACGTAAGCACCATTGCTGCTGACGCCATCATCACCACCACCAACGACAACAACAACAACAACAACAACAACAACAACAACAACAACAACAACAACAACAACAGCAACAACAAGGAAGTAAAGTTATCGGCCGTCAGCAATGACACCATCACCTGTTCAACACACTCTGCTGCCACTACCAGCACCTTTGAACCAGGCAGTACATACACCAACATAAACAAAAATATCCAGAAGAACATGTCCGCCAGCACAACAAAAACAAATTTCGCAAATGCTCTAAAGGAAAAAAGAACACTAGTGACATTCACACAAAAACAAATAAAAGACACAAAATCCTTTCTTACGAAAGAAGGAGATGATGTCAGAATAAACATACCAAAAGATATTATAGAAATGAAAAACAAAAAGTGCATCATTTATAAACTGGTAAACACAAAAACCAGACGTGTAGAAAATGTTAGCACAGATAAATTGAAGTTTGTCTTAGAAAAATTTGGCCTTATCAGAATCATGTCACCTGGGGAAGGAAATTTGGAACGGTGCAAGTGAGATTTCTGGATGAAAATTTAGCTAAACAATTTTCGACACTCTCTCTCCGCACAGATGACTTGGTAATGATACCGAGTTATCTAGGACAGAGAGTGACCAAAGTTATGATAAAAAATGTGCCATCGGAGGTGGACACCCAATGGCTGATATCGGCCGTGTGCCTGGAAATGGAGGAGGCAAATATTTTGGAGATTACGGTCGGAGAGGAAAAGAACTGGGGAGGGAAAAATCTGGAAATCCTTCTCCACATCACGGAGGAGGCTTCACAGAAAATTCCTCCAACATTAGATTGGCAGAGGACCACAAGCTGTATGTGGTGGTAGAGGGCAGGCGACCTCGCTGTTACCTATGCAACAGCGAAGCACATCTGAAAAAGGACTGCCCTCTGGCCGCTAAACAAAAACAACAACAACAACAACAACAACAACAACAGAAGCAACTACCAAATACCCCCAACAGAAAAACCTTACTACCAACACCACCAGCAACACAAAAAACAACAACAGAAATATCAGCAATAACCACAACAGGAAAAACAACAGAAACTGCAAAAACAGAAGAAAAAAAAGAAAATTCCAAGACTGCCTCTCCCTCCCCCATATCACATACACCACACATAAATAACAAGCAGCCACCATCAATAAAAACAGCAACACAAACATTCACAGAAACACACACAGACGCACAAAATTTGCCGTTACCTCTTTCTGACTCCTCAGATCTCCCATCATCCGATGAAGAGAGTGGGGAGGAGTGGAAATAGCTACGAAAGGAAAGAGGAAGCGCAGTAAGAAGGAAACAAAACAAAATGCAAACACAAACAAAGCAGGGAGATTCACATCTCCCGAAAATACTACTAACACCAATAGTAATATAAAAAAAACAATGCTAACAGCAATAGACAGTACAAACACAGAGTTGATGAATTACATCAACTCTAAAACAAACATCACAAATAACGATATCAAAACCAACAACCACCCACGTACAACACCGCCAAAACACATTAAAATTATTCATGTAACACCAGCATTACACAACACAATAAAATCCCTCTACCCCAACTCGGTAGGGGGATTCCAGAAATATTTGTGCAAGAAATTGTACAATAGCCTCCTTGGTGAAAAATCCAAGGAGGAAACAAAACTTTCTAACGGCAAGTAACACTCTGTTCTTTTGTTTTGTGCTTTAACGCACACGTATAAATAGAATCATGGTGAAGATTGGTTGTGTGAATGTGCGTGGCTTAGGGTCCCCTTGGAAACAAGGGTACCTCTTAAATGACATCAAGTCACACAATTTGGATATCATAGCCATTAGTGAGACCAGACTCCATGAACCGCGGGCCCTAAAGTCCATGTTTGGCGGACAGTTTAACATTTATTTTTCTCCCTGTCTGCCGAGGATGGGCGGTAGTGGCACGGCGGTTCTTTTTCGCAAGAGTCTGGATCTCCAAGTAAAGACGATATTTACGGACCCGGAGGGTAGACTGGTTGTCCTAGATGTGGACGGCAGCGATGGAGGCGCTTTTCGGTTGCTGGCAGTTTATGTGCCTCCTTTAACAGGTCGGTCAGACTTCTTTCGACGTCTAGAAGTATTCCTGGGAACGTCTCGTCCCTTACTTTTAGTGGGGGATTGGAATGCTACCTTGGACACGCATCTAGACTACGTGGGGAGTGACAAAACTAGAAGGGGATGCAAAGGCCTCATAGACCTGCTCAGACGCTTCCAGTTGTCTGACAGGTACCAACTCGACCACCCAAATGTGCCAACGTGGACTTGGAGCAACCGCATTGGGTCGTCGAGATCGTATCTAGATAGGATAGTGTGTAGGACAAGAGTTTAGGATGTCCACAGTTCCACATAGTCAGCTACACGGATCACAAACTTGTGACGTGTACGCTAGACTTAGATAAGGCACATAGGCAGGGTCCCGGTTACTGGAAACTAAACGCGTCTTTCCCGTCGAGACAGGTTTTCAGAGACCGGATTAGCACGTTAGTAAAGAGGGCTTTGACGGGAGCCATCGTCAACAACAAATGGTGGTTTGCCCTCAAGAGAGCAGTAAGGGCGGAAGCAATAAGGTATAGCAGGGCACTAGCTGTAGAGAGGAACAGAGTAGAGGGGGAGCTAGTGATAAAGTTAGAAGAGGCATTGCGAAGTGGCATCGCATCCGACGTTTTAGCGGCGAGGTTGGCCCTCGACCAACACTTCAATGCTAAACACGAAGGGTGTGCTGTCAGGGCAAGGATGCGTGCTCTGAGGTATGAAGGTGTTGGAGCCGCACGAGAGGCCCGGGTGGCGGAGGCGCAGCGGGGTAACAGAGCCACCATCCGTTTCAGCGGCATTTTGCCCGACTGTTCGGGAGGAGTGGCGAGCGAGAAGGAAGGGTGGACTTTAGTGCCTACCTGCACAGCTTGCCACGACTCTCGGCAAGAGAGGCGGAGTGCTGCGAAGGGGTCATCACGGCGGAGGAGGTGAGGGACGCGATGGTGGGTTGCTCGACGGACAAATCTCCGGGTTTGGATGGTCTGCCCTACGAGCTTTACAACTGTATGCCAGACTTGTTTGGAGAAGTCTTGGCGGCCGTGTACTGCAACTGGCAGCAGAACGGGAGCATTCCCGGTTTTGTGAGCCGAGGAGCGGTAACGCTGCTGAAGAAAGATCCAAACAAGGGGGACGCCATAGATAACTTTAGGCCCATCACTCTGCTCAATGCAGACATGAAAATTTTGGCCAAGGTGTTAGCCAAGCGGTTGGCGCTTGTCATCGAGAAACTGGTCGGCACGGAGCAGACGTGCGCCGTGCCGGGCCGGAGCATCCATGACAACCTCCATCTGATGCGCTACATCATAGAGAGGGTAGTTAAGGAACCTGGCATGGGTGGGGCCCTGATCAATTTGGATCAATCCAAAGCTTTCGATAGGGTAGACCATCGATACTTGGAGGCCGTCCTCGAAGCGGCCGCCTTCGGTCCCGTTTTCCGCGGCTGGATGGCTGCCTTGTACACAGGCATCCGTTCGGTTGTTCGCGTCAATGGACGTCTATCGGGACCCTTCGACATTGCACGTTCGGTTCGTCAGGGATGCCCCCTGTCGCCGCTCCTGTACGTATTGACTCTCGAGCCACTACTGCGGAAGCTGGCGACGCTGAGGGGCATCCCGCGAGAACTGGGGTGCGGGACGAGCGTGACGGCATACGCGGACGACGTCACCGTCATAGCGTCTAGCCACGAGCACATCGAGCTTGTCGGCGAGACGCTGAAAGACTACGAAGCGGTGACGGGAGCGAAAATCAACCGGGATAAGTCGGTGGGTTTGCTGCTCGGCACCTGGAGAAGCAAGCCCATACCGTCCGGCAGCGCCTCAGTAGTGGGACGCTGGACGGACGGTCCGGTCAAGTTGCTCGGAGTCTGGTTCGGTCCGGACCTGCAAACGGAGAAGAACTGGGACGAGATAACGAGTAGGGTGGCCACTCTCTGCCGGCAATGGTCCGAGAGGAAGCTGTCCCTAAAAGGTCGGGCGGAGGTGGCGAACGCGTACATCGCGTCCGTCATCGAATACCGCCTGACCGTCGTGCCTTGTCCCGATCGCGCCATCACCGAAATGGAGCGCATCCTCTTCCGCTTTTTGTGGAAAGGAAGCGTTCCGATGGTTAGGCGATCCGTTTGTTGCCAACACCCGCTGAAAGGAGGGCTGGGCATGCCGTGGTTGATGATGCGCAGACATGCGCTGAGACTGCGACATCTTCGGCTCTACGTAGACGACGCTGAGCAGGTGTGGTCGCCGTTTGTGCGACGCGCTTTCCCGCAGCTCGTCTCCATGACCGAGCTGCAGTCGTGGATCAAAAAGAGGCCGAGGAATGGCGAATGGCACCGTGAGTGTCGCGTTGCTCTGCAACAACTTTGCCGTCCCGGGTCGACCTTGAGCGGCTGCATTACAACGAAGTCATTCTGTAGGGGATTAGTGGAGGGTAGGTACGACGACGATCTCGGGGCGAACCTGGGCGTCGACGAGGAATACCTGACCCGCCTGTTCAGGACGACTTTCGGGCCGGGACCTATGGACAACTTCCAGAGATCCCTGGCCTGGCAGTGTTACCGAGAGGCGCTACCCGTTCGGGATAAGCTCTATAGACACGGCTCGCGAAATGTGGGGCCGACCTGCCCGAGATGCGGTCAGAGCGATGAAACCGTTCTGCACGCACTCGTGCAGTGTCCAACCATTTCGGAGCTGTGGGCTTATGTCGAACGACTGCTGTCGCGTGTGGGACGAGTCGGTTTATCAACCGAGTCTATCGTCAATATCGTCACGCCTCCTTCCTTTAAACGGGAAGGAAGAGCTGTATTTATCGTACTTGTGGCTATGGCCAAAGAATGTATCTGGTGGACGCGTCTGAAAGGATTAGAGACAAATACTTTCCTCTCTGGTCAATCTCTCATCAACTTTTTCAAGTATCACTTGAAAAGGAAGGTGAGAGTAGAGAGGCAAGTGTTGTCTAGCAAATGTTTCGAAAAAAGATGGATACATGTAGCAAGAATGGCACGTATAAATGACGAAGCCATCTTGACCATGATTCTATAAAACGTTTTAAAATTTTGTAAACAGAGAGTTACTTACGTTTCTTGCTTAAATAAAAGAAATTTTATTTAACAAACTGTGACGCTAAAGACCGAGGTTACCGTGGTCTTTTCGTAGGTTTTTCTTTCCACGGATAACCTCCCCATTTATTGGGAATTTTTTGTATTATTTCGTATTTTTTGTAAATACCCCAAACGTTTTGCGATGTTTTTTTTTTCATCGTTGTCCCCACTTTTGTTTTTTTTTCTGCTTTGTTTTCGACCCCCTCGAATCGAAAAACTCTACATTTGTATTTTGTCCCCTCTGTGTTGAGCCCTGTGTGGCTAATAAAGAAACCTATCTATCATCTATGCATCTATCTGTCTGCCTGTCTGTCTGTCTGTCTGTCTGTCTGTCTGTCTATCTATCTATCTATCTATCTATCTACCTATCTATCTATCTATCTATCTATCTATCTATCTATCTGATCTGGACGGATGCTAGTCACATCGGCTCGCAAGTAAGTTGGCCTTTTATATGTCAAAACTTTTGCAGTTTTAAAATATTTTTTGTGGAAGAGGTGTATAAGTCTATACACTTCGACCCTACTGGGTTTTTGTAATAGGAAGTGGCTCCTTCTGGAGTTTATTTCCAAAAGTTTTTGATTTTTCTCCGGCTTATTTGCCATATCTCGTAAAAGAAATATGGCTAGGCCTTCACACGTGGTCGATTTGCCTCTAACAGCAGGCAAGGAGACTGACCAACAAGTCGTTCCGCATGAACGAACACAAGACGTAGAGACCAGGAATGCTGCGTTTACTACTACTGCCTTCACCACCTCCACTACCACCACCAACGACAACAAAACCAAAACCACTACTGCCACTGACATCGCAGCCACCACTACCACCAAGAACAACAATAACAAAAAGAACAACAACAACTCCACTCCTCTTTTGTTCCTTTCACCACAGACAACGGAAGGAGAGAAAGAGAAGAGCATGATGGCCAAACAATTTGCTCAAATACGCCTGAACGCCGAAGAAAATTATGAAAAAAATTTCCCGCCACTTCGTAATTCATATGAAGGTCAGAGGAGTACACAAGAAGAAGGTCACCCATCTGCCACAACAACAACACCTGCCACAACAACAACACCTGCCAGCATCACAACCGCCAACAACAACGCTAATACAGCAACAGTCACCTCTGCCATCAACACCAGCACCACCACCAACAACAACAATAACAAGATCAAAACAAACTTCGCCGAGGCGATAAAGGAAAAAACGACGGTAGTATCTTTTACTGCACAGCAGATAAAAGATACAAAGGCTTTACTTACGAAAGAAAATGACGAGGTGCGGATCAACATACCACAAGACATTTTAGAAGACACAAACAAAAAGACCATTATTTATAAAATTTTAAACTCAAAAACAAAAAAAACAGAAAAAGCAAGCACGGAAAAGATCGAGAAATGCTTGAGATCTGTATGGCAATATAAGGATTATGTAACTTGGTGGCATAAATTTGCCCATGTGCAAGTTATTTTTCAAAGTGAAGAGTTAGCGAAACGATTCTCAACGCTAACTCTTAAGACAGAAGAGTTAACAATGATACCGAGTTACCTTGGTCAGAGGGTAACAAGGGTTATCATAACAAATATTCCTCCCACGGTAGACACACTATGGATAACATCAGCCGTATGTGTCGATATGGAGGAAGTTGATATATTGCAAATTAATGTTTCTGAAAAGCAACAGTGGGTGGGTAAAAAAAAATGGAGATCCTTCTCCATATTACCCAGGAGTCACTAAATAAAATACCCACCTACATAAAGTTACCATCAACGCAAAGGCTGTATGTAGTGGTGGAAGGCAGACGACCACGCTGTTACATATGTGGCAGTGAAGCTCACTTCCAAAAGGACTGCAATTCTGCCGCGAAACAACAGCAACAACAACAACAACAGCCACGGGAAAACCAAAAACCCAAAACACCAGCATTATTACCCACACCACCGTATGCACAACTGATCAAGCAGCTATATGCGAAAACGAAAGAACGGCAACAACGAACAAACCAACCCAACCAAACAACACCACCACCTGAGTCAAAAACAGAAACAACACCACCAACAACAACTAAAGACAGACCAACACCAACACCAAGAACAACAACCAAGAAGACAACCACTGAGAACGAAGAAAAGACCAATACTACTCCCAATTCCCCAACAACACACACACCACACACACCACACACCACAACACCATCGACAAACACACAAATAGAACCAAATGCTTTGCCTTTACCCCCTTCTGATTCGTCAGACATTTCGTCTAACGATGAAAGTTCTACAGAATGGCAAATAGCCACAGGAAGTAAAAGAAAAAGATCAAAAACAACCCCAAAATTAAATGCATGCAAAGCAGGGAAATATGTAACCGCTGAAAGCCCCTTGCACAAACAAACCAGCACCAACATCACAAAAACACACACAATGCTATCAGCGATAGACACAACAAACACAAAATTAATGGACTACATCATATCGCAAACAAACATTTCTGAAGATAATTATAAGCTTAACAATCATCCACGCACTACACCACCGAAACACATCAAAATAGTTCACATCACACAAACGCAGCACCACACACTCAAAACCCTCTTTCCAAATGCGGTTGGGGGGTTCCAAAAATATTTATCAAAGAAACTCTTCAAAAACCTCATCCAAGATACTTCAAAAGAAGAGGAAGCTAAAACTTTCGAAACGAGTAAGTAACCTTCTCTCTTGTCTCTTTTACTGTCGTGTATGAAACACAAATTTCGACTTCAACTATGCTTAAATTAGGTTGTGTAAATGTACGTGGCTTGGCGTCAGCTTGGAAGCAAGGTTACCTTCTAAATGACATCAAGTCACAGAACATAGAAATCATGGCTATCAGTGAAACCAGACTCAGTAACCCGCGGGCCCTCAAGTCCATGTTTGGTGGACATTTCGACATTTATTTTTCTCCCTGTCTGCCAAACATGGGTGGTGGTGGTACCGCGGTGCTTTTTCGGAAGAGTCTGAACCTAAAAGTAAGGCCAATATTCCTAGACCCGGAGGGTAGGTTGGTTGTCTTGGACGTCGATAGCACAAACGGGTGTGCTTTCCGTCTGGTGGCAGTGTATGCACCGTCCTTAACGGGTCGGGCGGATTTCCTTAGACGTCTAGAGGTTTTCCTGGGAACGTCACGACCTTTACTGTTAGTAGGGGACTGGAACGCTACCTTGGACACGCATATAGACTATGTGGGAGTGGATAGGAGTAGAAGGGGATGTAAGTGCCTCAAAGACCTGCTCAGACGTTTCCATTTGTCTGACAGGTTCCGACTCGACCATCCGAACGTGCCAACGTGGACTTGGACAAACCGCGTCGGATCGTCGAGATCGTATCTAGATAGAGTTCTATGTAGGACAGCGGATAGAGATAGTGTAGGATGTCCACAATTTAAAATAGTCAGCTACACAGATCACAAGTTTGTGACGTGTACGCTCGACTTAGATAAGACACATAGGCAGGGTCCCGGTTACTGGAAACTGAACGCTTCGCTCTTAGCGCGGCAGGTTTACAGGAACCGGATTAGCGAATTAATTAAGAGGGCGTTAACAGGAGCCATCGTTAACAACCGCTGGTGGTTTGCCCTGAAAATGGCAATCAAATCGGAATCTATTAGGTTTAGTAAAGAACTAGCGATAGATCGAAATAGAGTAGAGGGAGACTTAGTTAAGAAACTAGAAGAGGCACTTACAACTGGCAGCGCAACCAACGTTTTGGCTGCGAGGATGGCCCTCGACCAACACCTCAACGCCAAACACGAAGGTTGCGTCGTCAGAGCTAAAATGCGTGCCTTAAGGAACGAAGGGATCGAAGCTGCGCGAGAAGCCCGGGTGGCGGAGGCGCAACGCGGTAACAGAGCCACCATTCGGTCTCTAATCGATGAACAGGGATGTAGTCTGCTCGAACCCGAAAGGATGTGTGGGGCCTTTCAACAGCACTTTGCTCGACTGTTCGGTGCGAGCGGTGAGTCGGAACGCAGGATGGACTTCACTGCCTACCTGACCGGCCTGCCGCGGCT
Organism: Octopus bimaculoides; assembly: GCF_046866305.1. Taxonomy (NCBI): domain Eukaryota; kingdom Metazoa; phylum Mollusca; class Cephalopoda; order Octopoda; family Octopodidae; genus Octopus; species Octopus bimaculoides. Next base: position 161,229,710 of record NC_142930.1, on the reverse strand, counting down.
CTCGGCGGGAGAGGCAGAGTGTTGTGAGGGTCCCATCACAGCTGCTGAAGTAAGGGATGCTATGGCGGGCTGCGCGAGGGATAAGTCACCTGGATTGGATGGTCTACCCTACGAGCTGTATTGTCAAATGCCAGACTTGTTTGGCGACCTCTTGGCATCAGTCTACTGCAACTGGCAACAAAACGGGAGAATTCCCGGTTTCGTGAGCCGAGGTGCAGTGACATTGCTGAAGAAAGACCCAAACAAGGGGAATTTTATAGATAATTTCAGGCCCATCACTCTGCTCAACGCAGACTTGAAAATTTTGGCCAAAGTAATAGCCGAGAGGTTGGCGCTTGTCATCGATAAACTGGTCGACAGGGCGCAAACATGCGCCGTGCCGGGCAGAAGTATCCATGACAACCTCCACCTCATGCGCTACAGCATGGACAGGGTAGTTAAGGATCCTGGCATGGGTGGGGCGCTGATCAATTTATATCAATCTAAAGCCTTCGATAGGGTCGACCATCGATACCTAGCGGCCGTCCTCAGGGCAGCTGGCTTTGGTCCTGTCTTCCGCGGTTGGATCGCTGCCTTGTATAGCGGCATCCGATCGGTAATACGGGTAAACGGTCACCTGTCAAAACCGTTCGACATCACGCGTTCGGTCCGTCAGGGATGTCCCTTGTCGGCGCTTCTGTATGTATTGACGATCGAACCACTACTGCGGAAGCTGGCGACACTGAGGGGTATCCCACGAGAGCTGGGTTGCGGGACGAGCGTGTCTGCATATGCGGACGATGTCACCGTCATAGTGTCGAGCGAAAAGCTCGTCGAGATGCTAGGCGAGACACTTAAACAATACGAAACGGTGACAGGAGCAAAAATTAACCCGGAAAAGTCAGTGGGTTTGTTACTCGGCACCTGGAGAAGCAAGCCCATACCGTCCAACAGTGACTCCGTAGTGGGACGCTGGACGGACGGACCGGTTAAACTGCTCGGGGTCTGGTTCAGTCCGGACCTCCAAATGGATAAGAACTGGGACGAGATCACCAGTAGAGTGATCAAACTCAGCCAAACATGGGCTGAGAGAAAGTTATCTCTAAAAGGCCGGGCGGAGGTGGCTAATGTGTATATCGCATCAGTCATCGATTACCGCCTGACCGTCGTGCCTTGTCCCGATGCCACCATCACGAAACTAGAACGCATACTTTTCCGCTTTCTGTGGAAGGGTGGCGTTCCGATGGTGAGGCGATCCATTTGCTGTCAACAACCGTTACGTGGAGGACTGGGGATGCCGTGGTTAATGATGCGCAGACATGCGCTGAGACTGCGGCATCTCTGGAACTTCATTGACGACGGTGAACAGGTGTGGGCGCCGTTTGTGAGGCACGCCTTCCCGCAGCTCGTCTCACTCACCGAACTGCAAACATGGATCAGGAAGAGACCGAAACTGGGTGAATGGCACCGCGAGTGTCGCCAAGCTCTACAACAGCTCTGCCGTCCGGGATCAAACTTGTGCAACTTCCAAACGACCAATGCGTTCTATAGAGGACTAGTGGAGGGGAGGTCTGACGACACTCTCGGGGCAAACCTGGGTGTCGACGAGAAATTATTAACCCGCCTTTTCAAGACGACGTTCGGGCCGGGGCCTATGGATAATTTCCAGAGATCCCTGGCTTGGCAATGCTATCGAGACGCACTACCAGTTCGAGAGAAGATCTACAGACACGGTTCGAAAACCACCGGACCGACCTGCCCGAGATGCGGTCAGAGCGACGAAACCGTTCTGCACGCACTCGTGCAGTGTCCAGATATTTCAGAGCTGTGGACCTTCGTCGAACGGCTGTTGTCGCGTGTGGGACGAGCCCACTTATCAGCCGAGTCTATCGTGAATATTGTTCCGCCACCTTCCTTTAAACGGGAAGGAAAAACGGTTTTTGTAACACTGATAGCTATGGCAAAAGAATGCGTGTGGTGGACGCGTTTGAAAGGTCTACAAACAAACACTTTCCTCTCTGGTCAGTCCCTCGTCAACTTTTTCAAGTACCACTTGAAAAGGAGGATGAGGATAGAGAGGAAAGTGTTGTCGAATGAAAGTTTCAATAAAAAATGGGTAAATGTGGCAAGAATGGTAAGAATGAAAGACGACACCATTTTAAGCATAGACTTGTAACAAAAAGAGACAAAAAGAGAGAAGGTACTTACTTTCATGTACCTTTAAAAAAAAAGCCTGAGGTGACCGTGGTCTTTTCCGTAGGCTTTTCTCTCCACGGATAAACCTAATCTGTTCCCCGTTTTTTACATCGACTGTGATACACGATCCCTATTGATCGCCCCCCCACCCACGTTTTTTTTTGTTTTTTTTTTCTTCCCGCGATCCCTTTTGATCGAAATTATCCCCCCCCCCCCAAGAAAAGCTCTACTTTGTAATTTGTCCATTTTCTGTATTTAGCCCTGTGTGGCTATACTAAAAAGATATCTAACTATATACATACATGCACGCACAAACACGCATACACATAAATATATATTCATTTTTCGTATTTTGTCCCTCAGCTTTACTGCATGGCAACTTGCTCAGATCGTGTTGCTTTGCTAGTTACTCTTTCTGCAACATTTGCCAGTCATTTCCAGCTTACAATTTCAAAACGTTTATTTTCCAATAGTTAAAATTCTCGCCCTATATTTTCGAACTGCGAAAATCACAATAGAAGATATTCCATCCGGGTATGACGTAAACTGGTTGGTAGAAGCGTTAATTTACGACGTGGAGGATCAGGTGGAAGTACTTACAATGAGAAGAAGGAACGCACTCAATTGGAAGGGGCAGGCGCTTGAGCTTATAGTTCTAGCGTCAAACGATACCCTCGAGACCAGACCAGACAGGATTTTTATAGGGGAGGGTCTCAGTGCAAGAGTGTCGGTGGAGGGACGGAGGCCCAGATGTTTTAAATGTGGAGAAAAGGGCCACGTGCGTTCCGAATGTGTGAAAATAAAAAAACCTAACCAAAAAAAAGAAGAAGTCCCTCCCCAAAGGGAGAAAGAAATACCAGAGAAAACAGAACTTAAAAAAGATGTCAAACAAGGTAAATCGAAAATGCCGGAAGTCATAATAGAAAAAGGAAAAAGTGAGGAAGAAGCGGAGTTTGAAGTTGCCAAAAACAAAAGGAAAAAACCTATTGGCCCAGACTCCCCTCCCCCTACAAGAAAAAAAGAAAAAATGCAAAACACACAAAAAATAATACCCTCGTTCACTCCCAAATTGAAACCCGCTCCTAAACCCCCGCAAGAAAGAATTGTTTCGTACACCATCAAAAATGAAGTATTACATGGATTAATAACAAAAAAAAAACTATACGGTAATGGGACCGATTGAAGGTAAACCGCCGCACATACGGTTGGCGAGGATAAGTGCCGAACACTTCGAACAATTTAAACAGAGATATTCTAACGATATTTTTGATGTGAGTCAGCATATAGTGAAAGAAAAGATTATTTTAAAACCAACGGCTACACCAGTCATAGAAGATACCGGAGGAGGGGACGGTGCAAGTCGTGAAACCCCTCCTGCAAAGGTAAAGTAAACATTTTTTCATGGAAGTTAAGATAGGGTGTATAAATGTACGTGGCCTGAGGTCCAAATGGAGGCAGACATGCCTCCTAGACGACCTCAGGTCGCGAAAGATAGATATATGTGTTGTGACTGAGTCCAAGCTGAACGGCCCACAGTCGTTCTCACCTCTTCTGAATGATTACGAGAAATTTATTTCTCCGAGTCAAGGAAGGAGTGGGGGCGTTGTGGTACTGTTAAAAAAAAGCTTGGATGTACAGGTAAGTGCAGTCTTTCTAGACCCAGAAGGTAGGCTGGTCGTTCTGGATGTGACACACGCGAATAAGCAGTCTTTCAGGTTGGTAGCACGATATGCTCCGCTAGAAAATAGACAAACGGTTTTTTTTCGAGATTTGGAAAATTTCCTAGCGACGTCGAAAACTTTAGTTTTAACAGGAGACTTCAACGCTATTCTCAACGCGCACGTGGATAGTGGTGGCTCAATCAATAGAAGGGAAAGCCCTGGCCTAAAAAGGCTACTAGCAAGCTATAAACTAGTAGACCGCTATAGACTGGATGAACCGCTCGTTCCACAGTGGACGTGGTCTAATAACGACGGTTCACAGAGGTCTTACTTAGATAGGGTGATTATAAAAGACAGTGATAGGGATATAGTTAGTTGTCCACAATTTCACTGTACTTCTTACACGGATCACAAATTTGTGACATGTAGGATACAGTTATCTAAGTGTCATAGACAGGGACCCGGGTACTGGAAGATGAACAAGTCTATTTTGACTAGTAAAGTCTTCCGTGCTCGGGTGAAGGAATTAGTGCAGAGGGCATTATGCGGAGCCATCGTTAATAACAGATGGTGGTGCGCCCTCAAAAGAGCCATACGTTTAGAGTCTCTTAGATTTAGTAAAGAGCTAAGTTTAGAGAGAGCAAGAGTAGAAGGGCATCTAACTAAGGAATTAGAGGAGGCCATAGTATCAGGCTCTGCATCCAGAGTGTTGGCGGCGAGGTCGGTATTATTCCGTCACCTCCAAGCCAAACGCGAAGGTAGTAGAGTCAGGGCTAAGTTACGCGCGGTAGGCAGAGAAGGTATTAATGTTGCCGGATGGGCCCGTCATGTGGAGAGTCGGAGAGGCAGAAATGCTTCTGTGCAGTCTTTAATTGACGAACAGGGGCGCCGGATCAAAGGACAGGAGGAGATGCAGAAGGCCTTTCATCAGCATTTCGCACGGTTGTTTGGGACAAACGAGACGTTGGACCATGGGGAGCCCTTAAGGGATGTCCTGGCTGACGGACCGCGACTCTCAGCAAGTGAGGTGGGGCGTTGTGAAGGGCCGATCACAGCTGCGGAGGTCAAAGAGGTGCTGGCAGAGAGCGCGCGGGACAGGTCGCCGGGACTGGATGGTCTGCCCTACGAGTTTTATAGTAGTATGCCGGACTTGTTCGGACACTTGCTGGCTGGCGTGTACACGAACTGACAACAGAATGGGAGAATTCCCTGCTCTGTGAGTCGGGGAGTGGTAACCCTGGTCAGAAAAGACCCGAGCAAGGGGGACCATATCAGTAATTTCAGGCCCATAACTCTACTGAATGTAGAGTTAAAGATTTTGGCCAAGGTGCTAGCAAAAAGGTTGACGGCTGTCGCGGATAAGCTTGTCGGGAGGGCGCAAACATGTGCCATTCCTGGCAGGTCGATCCAGGACAATCTTCATCTCTTACGCTACACCTTAGACAGGGTGGGTAAAGTTTCCGGTAAAGGTGGGGCATTGGTCCATTTAGACCAAAGTAAGGCCTTCGATAGGGTTGACCATCGGTACCTGGCGGCAGTCCTTGAGGCGGCTGGGCTAGGCCCGGATTTCCGCGGTTGAATCAAGGCCATTTATGGTGGCATCAAATCCACGGTTCAGGTGAACGGTTACTTGTCGGAGCCGTTTGAGATCAGGCGTTCAGTCCGTCAAGGGTGCCCCCTGTCTCCGCTTCTGTATGTTCTGTCTCTTGAGCCATTGCTGCGGAGGTTGGAGAAGTTGGGAAGCACCACTAATGAAATCGGATGTGGTAAAGGTGTTTCGGCGTATGCGGATGACGTCACCATCACCGTATCCAAGATGACTCAGCTACCTCGCGTAGCAGAGGCAATCAGAAGATACGAGACGGTGGCAGGGGCAAAAGTTAACATGGACAAGTCTGTAGGTTTGCGGCTCGGCACCTGGAGCAGCAAGCCGATAACGTCCAGTGTTGTTGGACACTGGACGGATGGCCCTGTTAAGTTGCTCGGAGCTTGGTTTGGTCCGGACTCCCAGACGGAGAAAAATTGTAGCGAGGTGACGAACAGGGTAGAAGCGCTATCCCGGACTTGGTCTGGAAGGGCGCTGTCCCTGAAAGGAAGGGCGGAAGTGGTGCAGACGTTTATTGCGTCAGTTATCACCTACCGCCTCACCGTCGTCCCCTGCCCTGATGTGTGGCTAAACAAGCTGGTTCGGATTCTCTTCCGCTTTTTGTGGAGGGGAAAGCCGCTTGTGAGGCGCTCCGCGTGCTGTCAGGAACCGTTAAAGGGTGGCCTAGGGATGCCATGGTTGTTGATGTGCAAATATGCACTGAGACTAAGGCATCTCTGGTCTTACCTGGATGGTGGTCAGGTGTGGAATTCGCTCGCCGAGGAATTCTTTCCACGACCAGCCTCTCTAGAGGGATTTAAACCCGGTTTAATTAAAAGACAGAAATCGACTGAATGGCAAAAGGAATGCCGGCAGGCACTTGAGCTAATCCACAAGGCGGGTAAGGCCGGCAGCGGGAATACCACCTCTGCGTTTTACAAAGGGTTGGTAGAGTTTAAAAGTGACGATGTGCTAGGAGAGACACTGGGGCTCGATGAGAACCAGCTATCCAACCTGTTTCGGAACACTTTCAGGGCGGGGTATTTGGATAATTACCAAAGATCCCTGAATTGGCAGTGTTTCAGGAATGCTTTACCTGTCCACGAGAAATTGTCCAGGCACGGGATTTCAGTGCCACCCGAATGTCCAAGATGCGGGCAGGAGAAGGAAACCATCCTGCACGATCTTGTTCAGTGCACCCATCTTTCGGAGATGACAATTCACGTCGAACACGTGCTGTTGCACCTAGGAAGAGTACAGCTATCGGCTGAGTCTGTGATTAAGAATGCACCGCCCACCGGACTACCTAAGGAAGGTGAGGCTTGTTTTCTATGTACAGTCGCAGTTATGAAAGAGTGTGCATGGAGAACTCGAATGCAAGGTATGAAGACAGGAACCTTCATCTCCGGCCCTGGAATGCTATACTATTTCAGGTACCACCTGAAAAGCAAGATAGGGCTGGAGAGAAGACACCTGTCTAGAAGAGTATATGAGGAAAGATGGAAGGAAGTAGGAAGGAAGTTGCGAGTGAGTGGACCTACTTAAACTTTCCTGATAAAAATACAAAGGTGTAGACTGGTGTACCCTGGAATTAAGTGTAAATCATTGGAAATATTCCAAGTTTTGTAGAAATTTTTAAATATATATTTTTAACGTATATTTTTTTTAAAAAAAAGCTAAAAGAAAAATGACTCACTAAATGACAATTCTTAAATGTTTGTAGTGTCCTGTATTGTCCCATCTATGTAAGATATTTTTATTATCGTAATAAAGAGAATTGGTGAGCTACTTCAGGCTGATGACGAGCAAAGACTCAGAAACATGTCCCTGAATGCTGGCTAGGCTGGGTGGGGGAGCTTGTCTCCCCTTCACAAACTTAAGGACACAATAATTGTGTCAAGGCCGATAGGAAGCGGTCCAGCTTCCTAGGGCTAAACGGCAGTAGTGTGTTCCCTTATTGGGATTGTCCCATTAAGTTGACAATATACTACAACTTTATATATATGTATATATATACATATATATATATATATATATATATGTATATATATATAATATCAGACTCAATATTAGGGAAGTAACCTAATTTAGAAGGGCGCCATTAAATAAGACTCCATAAAATAACTCTATTGTGATAATTGTATTTAAGCATGAAAATACAAATAAATGTCTAAATGTTTCCCTGCATTTATGTGTGTGCGAAAAATGCGTGTATGAAGTATATTTCATATTGTGTTCATATAAGTCTTAAAAAATTAAATTGGATAGAAAGGTATAATCCTACAGCTTTTTTGTTTAATCGACATGACGTCTTTCTGGAATATATTTCCTGTAGCATGATTCCATACACCATTTTCTTCTTGTTTCCCTACTGGTTATTTGCTTAATGTACATTCAACATATTCCAGTGTATTTTGTACAAATAATACATTGGGATTTCCAAGAATTTATTTCATGCATTCGTTCGACAAAAATAATGTTAAAATATATATTGAATGTTTGTTTCTTGCATACTGTATATAGTACGCTTTCAATGGAGAAGCTTTTGTTCAGAATATGCTATTTTTGTGTTCAATATGGTTTCTTTTGTCGATCCAGAAAGTATAGTTTAATTCGTCGATCCCCAAATTGCTCTCTACGTTCGAAGAATATAGGAAAGTATTGTTACTGATGTATTTTCTAAGGATACTGTTACATTCTCTAAGGAAATTAGCAGTGAATATAAACAGAAACATAGTCAGGAGGGAGTTTCCTACCCAGCGCTCAATGTTTCACGCGGTTCATATTGTAAGATATAATATATGATAACGGCAATTGTATTAAATGCAATACTCTTTGAATAATATGAAAAAAAATCTACTACTACTACTACTAATACTACTACTACTACTACTACTACTACTACTACTACTACTACTACTACTACTACTACTACTACCAATAATAATAATAATAATAATAATAATAATAGTAATAATAATAATAATAATATTATGGTCCCTCCTTTGTTAGCCACAGGGTCTATGATATATATAGAAAATATTACAAACATTAAATTTTGGTGCTTATAGAAATATGAATGGATTGAGAATCCAAAGTAATTCAGAAACCTCGGAAAGAATTAATCAGTGAATGTATTAAGCGATTTGAGAAAATCTTTGTGCACGCGCTCGTGTGTACGTGTGTGCGTGCGTGTGTATACAATAATTAAACCAACTTAAAATATAGAACATAAAAACGCCAACTGGGTAGATTTGTATACATAAATGTAAATTCGACCTGAATCTGTTCGAGGCTCCTCCAGATACAATTCGTTTCCCTCTGCTAACCCATATATGCCATGCCATATAATGCATATAGCGGATTAATTGCAAAAATGCTTTTGAGCAAGTTTTGTATCCGAGAATCGAAGAAAAATGTTACGTCCTGGCTGCAGTTTACAAAATAATGTCTATAGGTTTGCGAGAACATTTTTGTATATATGCTGTCTTTAGAAACCTCTAAATTATCGGAGCTCACCTCTTTGCCAAAGTAAACCAAATAGTTACCTAATCATGTTATGTTTTTTGGGAATTCATCGCTTCTTACGGAAAGAATTGTGAATTTCATTTCAGTGAGGAAACTGTTGTGCTCCACCTCACACTTTCTATTTGCGTTACCGTTAGCAGTTCATTTATTTTCTGTTCGTGACCTTAGTTTCTCTTTACTGTCTGCTTTCTCCCTCTTCTTCATTATCACAAAGCATGGAAGCGAGAACAAGGTATTTCAAATTCGTGGCTTTGAGCTGAACCCAATAATATTCTCTTCTGAAGCGAAGTCTCTCTCTGATTTGAGGTGACCTTTTAATTTTTCTTAATTTAATACAAAAAATTTTTCTTAATTTAATACAAAAAACACTTAAATGATCATAATTTTTATGTGTGTGTCCTTTTGAGCTTCCAGCTCAAAACGAACAGTTACAATTCTTCTCTCAGGGTACACAATTTTGGGGGCATGACGTCTGTCCATCTGCTGTAGCTTGTTTACTGAAATGTGAACAAGAGCTCGCGGTTAAAGTCATTAGCAATGATTTTTAACAAAATGTGGTGGGATCGATTTATGGTCTAGTGTGTTTGCAATAGATAGACATGTCTCTTTGCCTGTTCTTTAGTTCTAAGAACAATACACCCGGAGTTTTGTGCGCTGTATTGACGATTATGAGATCTTACTTCACTAATCAGCAACAGCACCATCTAATTGTGCAACGAGTTGTTCTCGCACTGGAAGGTTCAATTTCTTATTTCTCTCGTTTGACATATTTGAGTAGATATTCAATGTTGTCATGCGTTTGCTTTTCATCTAATTGCTGCATGCCTAGAATTTATCCGTTTGAAGTCATGAGTGCAATGGAATTGTAACTCCACAACTATTTCTTACGCTACTTTTATCTCTATACATGTAAGAGTGTGAAGGAAAATGCGTGCGTGCGTGTGTGTGTGTGAGTGTGTGTTTGTGTTGTGTGTGTCGCATTGTGATCGAGAAAGTGTTGTGGCTGATAATGAATGTCAGTCGTTTTACTAAACCATTTGTTGTTGTTGGCACTCCGTCGCTTACGACGTCGAGGGTTCCAGTTGATCCAATCAACGGAACAGCCTGCTCGTGTAATTAACGTGCAAGTGGCTGAGCGCTCCACAGACACGTGTACCCTTAACGTAGTTCTCGGGGATATTCAGCGTGACACAGTGTGACAAGGCTGACCTTTTGAACTACAGGCACAACAGAAACAAGAAGAGATGGTGGTGAACCCTGCTGTACTCTGCCACCATCCCCTGCCGGAGACTCGTTGAGCTTTAGGTGTTTTCGCTCAATAAACACTCCCAACGCCCGGTCTGGGAATCGAAACCGCGATCCTATGACCGTGAGTCCGCTGCCCTAACCATTGGGCCATTGCCACACTAAACCATAATCGCTACCATAATGCAGAATGCCTTAAGCAGAGTCTACTCTGTTTCAATGGTTTCCAGTTTAAGGCTACGTGTTTCACTCTCTACTAACAGTGCTGGAAGTCCTTCAATAGGTCATGTGCACAGCCTCCCCTTCTGACTACAAGATAGAATAGTATATGTGAGTTCCTGCCGAGTTAAAAGGAAATATTTTTACACATTAAAGCATTTGCATCTTGTACAATCTTATAAGTTCTCCTCAATACTTTGTGTATCGGTGTTATCTCTATCAGCTTGTTTTGTTGCTGGAGTCTGATTGCTATCGCCTGTAAAAATCTTTACGTGTGTGCAGGCAACAATATGAAACAAATAAATTAATCAATATTGTTTAAGAAATATTCGTTTAGACACTATTTCTATGTAATTTTTCCATGGAATTTATGCTAGCCAGTATCGGGAGCGTCGAAAATTGATTAGAAAATACGTCTGTATAAATGAGCACTACGAAAGTGTAACGTCGTAATTAGCTAATTCATACGCACGATTTGCCTATTCAAATGTATTTCCTACACTTCACACTCTATATTCGTTTTTTTTCTCTTCAATATGCTTTCAATCTTATTTACGTTCCACATTCTCAGCCATTGCCCCACCACTATGTTCCACCATGTTATAACAGCGCCACTTCATCCATGACTACCAGCACATGTGATGCTTTTGTCATGATACCTGCCTGGTAACCCGATAATAGCATCCTGGTACACGTGATAATAGAATCCTGGAGTTTCCTGATAGATCAGGTCAGAATGGCATGAATGAAAGTGCTGTTGCAGCGAGTGGCAGCACTCACTATTCATCGGTGTTTGTTCGGATCCTCCTGATTAGGGTCTCACATAGTCCTGCGATACGACTTCATCCGCCGTAACCGCATGGCATGGCATGTGGCCGACCAACTTGAGCCGGATCATCAGAGAAGAGAACGCGCCATGCAGGCTCCAACTCGGTAAATCAAGCAACATGATAGAACATTTGGCATGCGAAGAACAGGACGCATCACAGATTCCGTGTAAAGTTGTTTATATTAACCAGGAGGTTATATATATATATATATATATATATATATATATATATATATATATATATATATATATATATATACGTTGAAAGCATATGTCAATTAGTGAAGGTGGGTAGTTCCTGGTGATGAGTGTATCCTTTAATTCATGTAGTCGTGTGTCCCTGGTGCCTGCATTAGAAAGTATAGTACAGATCCTTTTTGCTAGGTTGAAGGGGATATTCATTCTGGTGTGTCTGGGGTAGCATGAGTTGAACGGTAGATATTGCTTGGAGTCCATCGGTTTATAGTATATATATCTACTTCTATTATGTTGTTAGATTTCTTAATGAGGATGTCGGGTAAGGAATGATGTTGATGTCTATATCCCATCGTGAATTGAATGTTTACATCAAGTCCATTTATAAGTGCTTGAAATTCTTTAAGTCTCTCTATAATTTCATGCCAGTTATTTTCTATGTAGGAGAATGGGTTGCCGTATTTCTCTAGTACCTTACGATAAAGACTAATTTCTAGATATCCCATGACTAAGAAAAGGAGGGGGCCATTCTCGTATTTTTGTCGATGGAAGTTGTCTTTGAAGACGAAGTATTTATTTTCCAAGATAAATTTTAGCCCTTCTATCACGAATTCTTTTTTGATGCAACGTGGGATTTCCTTGGCGTAATTCGCTAGCCAGAATTGAATTGCTCCTATTCCTAGGTTCTGGGGTATATTGGATTATAGGTTGACTACATCCAAGGATACTAGTAGGGTGTATTTGTTTATTGTTTCAGGAAGGTGTTGAGCATATCCAGGTCGTCTCTGATGAAGCATTTGACATGCTTGAGGAATCGTTTTTAAGAGGATATCTGAACAGTTACTGAGGCGGTGGATTTCGCATGCGGGGCCTGCTATTATACTGCATGTGTTACTTATTTTCTCACTTTTGTGTATCTTGGGAATACCGTAGAATTGATTGGTTTTACACTCGAAATTGGCCGAATAGTCTCTTGTTATTTCTGGAAGAGAAATTACAAGAGATCTAAAATACAAATTATTTAAGCGACAAAATTTCTGTCAGCAATTCTGTTTCTCTTAACCGTAACACACGCGTCAGGTACGTACAAAAAAAAAAATTGGCGTATCAATATTATTGATAATAATAATAATCCTTTCAACTTTAACCACAAGGCTTGAAATTTGGAGGGAGGGGCAGTCGATTAGGTCGACCTCAGTACGCAACTGGTACTTAATTCATCCCTACCGAAATTGTGAATGGTAAAGGTGACCTCGGCGGAATTTGAACTCAAAACGTAGTGACGGACGAAATACCGGTAAGCATTTTGTCTGGTACTAACGATTCTACCAGCTCACCGCCTTTACTACTTCTGCGACTACTACTACTACTACTACTAATAATATTATTTTAGATTTTTATTTATGCACCCTTTCAAAGCATAACCAGGCTGATGGGCCCGGTTTCCCGGTGTCTATGGCGTATGTGTCCTCCCACCAGCTGGACGGCATGCCAGTCCATCGCAGCGTTACTCAAGAAACAGGAAGAAAGAGTGAGAGAAATTCGGTGCGAAAGAGTACAACACAGTTCGCTACCACCCCCTGCCGGAGCCTCGTGGAGCTTTAGGTGTTTTCGTTCAACAAACACACACAACGCCCGGTCTGGGAATCGAAACCGTAATGCTCCGACGGCGAGTCCGCTGCCCTAACTACCGAGTCATTGCGCCTCCACATCTATATAATAATAACAAAAATATATTAATAATAATAATAAGAAGAAGAAGAAGTCTTTCTACAAAGACACAACATAAAGGCTTGGAACAAATAGAACATGGCATTTTGCTCGCTGTTCCAAACATACTAACAAACAACTATCATTCCTCTAAGGCTTTAATTTAGGCACACAGTCATCAGATTTTAAAGAGAGTTGTTAATCAATTATATCAAACCCCAAAACTGGACTAGACATTTCTTTCATTGATCTCAAATGGATGAAATAAAAAGTTGACCTGATCGACTTTCGAAACCTAATCGCCCGATGATGGAATAAATAACGCAGAAGAAGAAAAGAAAGCAAATTTAGAGAAAGACAAAAAAAAAAAAGAAAGTAAAGAAGAAAGCAAAGTGGAAAATTTAGACAGGAAATAAAGGCATAAGCTATTGTTGGAACTCCGTCGCTTACGACGTCGGGGGTTCCATTTGATGCAATCAACGGAACAGCCTGCTCGTGAAATTAACGTGCAAGTGGCTGAGCACTCCACAGACACGTGTACCCTTAACGTAGTTCTCGGGGATATTCAGCGTGAAACAGTAGGACAAGGCTGACCCTTTGAGTTACAGGCACAACAGAAACAGGAAGTAAGAATGAGAGAAAGTTGTGGTAAAAGAGTACAGCAGGGTTCGCCACCATCCCCTGCCGGAGCCTCGTGGAGCTTTAGGTGTTTTCGCTTAATAAGCACTCGCAACGCCAGGTCTGGGAATCGAAACCGCAATCCCATGACCGGGAGACCGCTGCCCTAACCACTGGGCTATTGCGACTCCACGCATAGGCTACAACAGTAAATAAAGAGGAGAATAAGACAAAAGATAAGAGAGAGAGAGAGGGGGAGAGAGAGGGGGAAGAGACAGAGATTGAGAAGGAGAAAGAAAGAGGAGAGAAAGAGAGAAATGCACAGAATACCAATGTATTTTAATAGTATTCCTAGTATTGGAGCTGAAGTCGCTGAGGATTCTGACGTTGATAAAACGTAGGTTTTCTGATTATGTTTTTTCTTCTTCTCTTCTCTTATATGGAAACCACAAATGAAAAGTCTGTATGTCGTGTCTGTTGAAACTGCATGAGAAGAACTTTGGTGAAAAATAAAAATAAAGTTGAAACAATATGCAAAACGTTGAAGATATTCTGGATCAGAATGGCTTGCAGCGATTTTGTATGACCTTTCCTATATAAGTTGGAAATTGATGAATAATTAGGAAGCTTCTATCTCTCTCATTCTGCATATATCTATCTATCTATCTATCTATCTATCTATCTATCTATCTATCTATCCGTCTTTCTCTTTCTTTCCTTATATTCAAATGCATATATGTTCGTGTGTATGTATGCATACGTATACGTATATATGTATGTATGTAGCTATCTATCAATCTCTCTCTCTCTCTCTCTCTCTCTCTCTCTCTCTCTCTCTATATATATATATATATATATATATATATATATATATATATATATTAATGCATTCACTCACACGCGCACACACAGACACACACTCACATACCCACACCTACACAATTATACGAACATCTGCATAAATACTTTAAAATAAATCAATGGAAAACAGGACTCAGTAGAATTTTTAAAGTGACGTGAATTACTACAGTGTCATATCAGCTGAAAATAACTGAAGTCACATTCATAGGTATACATACATGTGTGTATATGTGTGTTTTGGCGTAGGTGTGTCTGTGTGTGCAATCAACGAAATACTGCACTATACTGATATGATCATCATCATATATCCGGTTTCTTCGCTGACATGTGTTGGACGAACGGCCTAATTCGAGTGTGTTTATATTCGTTGTTACTGCCCATTCAATGTTGTTGGGTAGTCCGTTTTTCTCGTTCATATTCCAATGTTGGTTCGGTTTTAAAATCCTCGGCTTCAAAAATATCCTGTCTGTCTGTCACAACATCGCTTTTCTCTCAAAAGAACATTACGCCGTTCATATATGTGCATAACACACAACAGAATAGTGTGAATCAATTTCAGTTATAGATCGAACAACATTATTAGGTATGTATTTATCTTCCAGACGGCTGATAACCTAGAATTACAGATTTTTAATAAATTGTCTCAGTATGTATGTATGTATGTATGTGTATATATGTGTATGTGTGTATGTATGTATGTATGTATGTATGTATGTATGCTTTTAAACCTACCTCTACATCTATGTATCTATCAACCTATCCAACTCTCTCTCTCTCTCTCTCTCTCTCTCTTTCTCCTCTGTATATATATATATATATATATATGTATGTATATTTACTCTTTTACTCTTTTACTTGTTTCAGTCATTTGACTGTGGCCATGCTGGAGCACCATCTTTAGTCGAGCAAATCTACCCCAGGACTTATTCTTTGGAAGCCAAGTACTTATTCTATCGGTCTCTTTTGCCGAACCGCTAGAATACGGGGACGTAAACACACCAGCATCGGTTGTCAAGCGAGGTTAGGGGGACAAACACAGGCACACAAACACACACACACACACACACACACACACACACACACACACACATATATATATATATATATACATATAGATATATAAGACGGACTTCTTTCAGTTTCCGTTTACCAAATCCACTCACAAGGCTTTGGTCGGCCCGAGGCTATAGTAGAAGACACTTGCCCAAGGTGCCACGCAGTGGGACTGAACCCGGAACCATGTGGTTGGTAAGCAAGCTACTTACCACACAGCCACCCAAACACCCAAATACATTTTTTTCGTAATGAGATAAAAAAAATACCAAGACAGTGTAGATTTTAGAACATTTATAAATAGGTCTTACAGCTGTTTCCAGAATATTTATTATATACTTTCATCGGAGACGGTGTGAGAAGATGGTTAAGCAATAGTTAATTTAGATAAGATATGAAATAGAGAGTGAGGTGGAGGAATGGAAATTGATGTGAGATATGCAGGGATATTGTATTTGTAGATCCATTATTTAGGCAGAATTGTATACATATAAGATTCCAATACCTTATGAGTAAAATCGAATAGTATTTAAAATTGTTCATTCCGAGTATAGAGTTTATACACAGTATTATTCAATCAATGATTTTATTTAAATAAACATTAATTCATCAATATTAATCTATGTAACTTCGAGGTACAGTACACTCGCTGAAACGTTACACACCAGTAACTAATAATAAGTTTAAATTTAAGCTGGAAGAACACCAATTTTGACAGTAGGATTTTAGGCCATGCCGCGGATTTTCAGTATATACCGGTAGCTTACTTTATGGGCTACGGACGGATAAAATGCAATGTGTCCCAATGCGGGAGTTTGATTCAGAATTTTAAGAATCTAAACAAATATTGCAAACCGTTTTTTCCAATACTCTAACGATTCTGAGAAACTACTTCGCCGTTCCAGTATTCGTCTATGTGCTCTATCTCAAAGACTCAGGCTATACTGGTGCTTTTATATAGATGTAAGGTTAGCAATTTAGGGAAAATTACTTCATTATGTTTGGTTATATGATACTCGAAACAGTATTTCTGAGAAATTTGAGCACAAAAGATATCACATTTGTAAGGGATTTCATTACATGTTTGCGCTCTCTAGATTTGGCGTGGAGTGAGCAAAGGCAACAGTTTAAAATTTCAGATCTACATTTTAATTAAATTCGTTTCATCATCATCGCTGGTAAATTTTAAGGATGTACACTTCTGAACTTCTATGATAAGTTTATATATGACTGCTATGGGAGCACAACAATGTTATAGGACTTCACCTCAGCTTGGTGCAGAGGCGGATATCTTCATACAACAGAACGTTGAAAAGGAGATTTCCTAGCGCCTGACTGGCTTTCTAGATTATCGAGGCAATATATATATATATATATATATATATATATATATATATATATATATCTTAATTGACACATATAGCTATGGATATAATGTGTGTATCTTTGTGTACGTGTTTGACAATCCACTACTTAACAACCACTGTAGACTTATTTACGTTCCCATAATCTAGCGGTTAGGCAAAATGAACTATACAATACATTGTAGACTTCAAAATAAATAAATATATATATATATATATATATAGACGTATTGGGCCCAATTTGTTCGATGATAATCTTTTAAGGAAGAACTCTAGTATGGCTGCTATCTAATGACTGAAGTAAATGAAGGATAAAAGATAGGCATAAAGTCTCACACATTTGTAGAAATGTGCAGCCAATATAATTGAAAGCTATTTCTGTTTTCAAACCAGAGAAACACAGCCACGGTGAGATTTGAACGTGGGCGATAAAATTTTATAAACGTCACAAGAGATTCCATTTAATACTTTAGCATATATCGCTCAGGTTCCGACTAAAATAAGACAATGCAAAGTACCCCAACAACGTGAATTAGAAGAGAAAGGAGGCGGAGAAGTGGTAGTAGGAGGAGACATGATCACACCGAAACACTGATTATATGTTAGAAAGACACAAACTTATAGTCGATTGGTCAACTAAAAAAAAAAAAAAGCAATTAAGATAAAATCGGTATGATTTACTGTGAAACGTGAACTATATATAAAGAAATAGGAGAAGTAATGTAATAACTCATACTACTATATTTAGATCGGAGAAGAAATAATGGTAAACAAAATGCTATTAATGTAGACGTTTCCAACAGGAAAAAAGCCATTGAGGAATAATATATTTTCAACTTAAGTCACTTTAATGAGTGTACAACAAGCTACAACACAGAATGTTTGTGTGTATGTGTGTGTGTCTGTGTGTGTGTGTGTGTGTGTGTGTGTTTGTCGTTCTCTCTCTCTTTCTCTCTCACACACTCTCTCTGTCTCTGTCTCTGTCACTCTTTCACTGTATCTATTCAGCATTAATCTTTCTCTCTTTCTCTCTCTCTCTCTCTCTCTCTCTCTCTCTCTCTCTCTCTCTGAATGAACACACACGCACTTGCACACGCCCATACACGTATGTAAACATGTGCTGATGTATACATACTAAAGTGCATATATATATGTGTATATACATACATATATATATATATATATATATATATATATATATATATATATATTTACACACAGACACACACCCATATATATGTATATATGTGTATGCATTATGTATAAACATGTACATGTATATCTATCTATCTATATATATATATATATATATATATATATATATATATATATATATATATATATATATACATACAAAAATACATAGATATACGCGCTCTAAACAGAAATCCGTACATTCCTTTGTTTAATGATATATAATTAACTACCCACTGCACATATACAATTCGTGAACGCTTATAAATCGAAGTCAATTCTTTGCATGCCTTTTGTTTACTGCGTGTGTTTCCATCGAGCCGGTTACTTTAGTTACCGAGATATGACAAAATTTAGTAGTCTTTTATCTGATATTGGACTTAAATGTAACTTAATTCTCCTAAGTTTGGTGTAATCAGAAGAGTCTTCTCTGACCTCTTGTCTCTCGAATAGGGATTTATGAGAAATCCTTGATCCAACATGTTCTGGTAGTTTATTTGGGAAATAGGTGATTCTATAGATACCTGCTGGCTTATTACTCTTTTCTTTCAATTCTAGATTTTGTATGGTAAAAACTTGTAGCCTAATGCTTAGTGTTTTGAGCTTATTTCATAAGGTGAGCCTTTAATGTTGTTCAAGATGATATTTTATGCACTTTGGACCATTCTACTGAGCTGAAAATAAGTACCACCCGAGCTCTGATGTAGATCTTTTTCACACTTATACGTCGCATAGATTTCGTTTTTGCATAAGAAATCAATATATTTACGCAAGCAGTATAAATGGAGGAATCTAGCATAAAGTGTTGAAGGGTGGAATGAGAAGGCTAAAATCACTTCCCTACGGAACATATTGCCTGAAATGTTAAATTCTTTTCGTCTACGTGTCTACGTGTTAAACAAATTTATTAAAAGTTTGATCTGTTTGGAATGAAAGTGATAAGTTTTAAGAGCAGCGACAGATGACTCCAGACTATAGACTTTTATATTTTGTTCATTCCCACATAATCATGATAGAATTAAATGTTGATGTTTTCATTATTATGACTAACGGTGCATATTTTTGATAAGCTTAAGGCGGCAATCAATCGTAATGTAGATGAATTAATGTTTTTACCTTTGAAGTTCGTTATGAGAGATAATTGGCTTGGATTTGTGTAAATGGTAGCGATTCTGAAATTTGCTACTGTCACCGCAAATATGTTCATGACTGACTCATTAATGCTTTTATAGCGTAGTACATAAAGCTGAAAGTAGTTACAGCTAGTTTGTAAGTTGAACAGCTTCTTGCAAGCCCATCGTTGGTTCTGTTCAACAGAAGACATACGGGAGTAACTACACCACAACACATACCAGACACTAAATTTCTAGTACTTCTGTTGATGACATTCACGAATTATACTAAACGGCACAATCGGAGATAAATTTCTTGGCGATAAACACAATAAAGTTTTTGTAATCTGATATAGACTCGCTGCACTCACGACAGCTGTGCAGTACACAAGAAATTCCAACTTCCAAAACGGTTAAATAAATTTGTTACTGCATACAGAAAAGAAGGCGACAAAAGCGAAGGAAAAATATTTACAAATGTGATATGATTGCTAATATCGACTGGTATAAACATTTGGATAACTAACAGGAAATGAATAAAGATATGAATTGTCAGACGAAGAGAGAAATGAGAAAACAGATAATATGCTATGACAGAAGTGTATGAATGTACTTAAAATATTACGGATTATTTCCTTAGTTACTATATGGAAAAAAAAGTATATAACCCGGATGTTTGTGGCTCTCAGTTATTTTTACCACAATTTGTTGTAGTTGTCGAAAAACAAACATTAAAACAAGTTGGAAAAAGCGTCATATATCATCTGTAAGAAAACAGTGAAATTAGTGCAAATGTTACAGTGCTGAATGCAGAGTTTAGAGATGTGGTTTCAAAACTTTTCGAACTTATGGGATATAATATGGAAATGATGTTTAATGTATGCACAACACCATGAAATTTATTGGGCGATAAGCGATATCGTTGATCGCTACATTATTCTATTGACCCGAAACAATGAAAGGTAAAGTTGACTTCGACGGGATTGAAATTAAGGAAAAGATGTATACATATGAATATATATATATATATATATATATATATATATCTGTATGTATGTATGTATGTATGTATCTATCTATCTATCTATCAATATATATATATATATATATATATATATATATATATATATATAACGTGAGAGAGTTAGGGGTTGGGGGTTCAACCCACTAAGGGATATTATCTATCCAGTATACTGCTGGGAAGGTACCCAATTATTGCTACACTAGTGCTATACTAGGTGCAATCAATGGGAGCGGGTAAAAGTGGAGGTTTTACCCAAAATTTGTGTAGCAATTAGAAAATGGAGGATAATATTTTCTAATTGCTACACAAATTTTGGGTAAAACCTCCACTTTTACCCGCTCCCATTGATTGCACCTAGTATAGCACTAGCGTAGCAATAATTGGGTACCTTCCCAGCAGTATACTGGATAGATAATATCCCTTAGTGGGTTGAACCCCCAACCCCTAACTCTCTCACGTTATATATATATATATATATATATATATATATATATATATATATATATATATATTGATAGATAGATAGATAGATACATAGCAAAAGTGACAAAAAACCTCCTTTTTTTGTCACTTTTGCTATGAATTAAATTAATGAATTCAACGGGATACACCGTCTGCAAGTAGTTGGGTTCAGCATATTATCCTCCATTTTCTAATTGTTATATATATAAACACACACGCTCACACACACGAATATATATATAATGGTATGACGAGTTTCTGATCAGTTTATATCAACTGAACTTTCACGTGGACTAAGTCAACGTTAGACTGTGGTAGAAAACACTTTCATAAGTGCCACGCAAAGGAATCAAACTTAGAAAAACATGGTTGCGAAGCAAATTTGTTAATCATCCAAATATGCTTTCAGATTTAAATTTGTTAATCATCCAAATATGCTTTCAGATCTAAATCAACTCTTTTTGTCACTCTCTATCTTTGTATTTATCAATCTCATTCTTTTACAGGAAGGATCACAGCCCGAAACGTTTGGTTCTTCCCTGCTCACTGTAGCTGAACTCGGTGAACTCATCCACAAACTCTTTTATATTAAAAGTCTCACCTATACAGTGTGTTTCAATCGTTCTAAGCTTTAACTTTTAATCTTGCAAGTCAAACTTTTGTAAGTAGATAAAGCTAACATGCCCAGTAGGTGTTTTATTGTCACCAGAACACTACTGAAGTGGTTACTAAAGAATAAATTTGGTCTTAGTCGATTTCGATATAAGACAATGAAATGGCGTATATAATACTATGTGAAGATTTTCTGCTGTGTGCATGTGTGTCTGTCTCTGTATCCGTCTTTCTTTCTTTCATTCTTTCTTTCTTTAGGACACCTCATTTTGACACACTACCAACTGATTCAATAGAATACAATAATAATCATGAAAAAGGAATTTTCTAATCTATGCATAAATCAACTTTGGGTTGGGAAATACAGCAGTAAGACTGAAGCAAATAATTGATGTAGGAACATAATTTGGCTGGATATATTCTTCTAGGAATAGTGATTAGAATCTATTATATATTTTGATTAGACACGAAGCAATTATTTCTAGGGTCTGATTGATACAAATACATTATTATTTTAAATTTTGCCAATACCATAGAAATGAAAACTATAATTGAACACAACCTGACTGGAACCCAGAATTTAATAGAGTATTGGACTTCAGAAGTTAATAGAGTACAATTATAAGCTAAAGGATTGGAGACCAGTAATTTACAGTTCCTAAAGGCGACAGAATATGAATGGCTGGCATTTAACTACGTATATATTATCTTAAATGGAATATAAGAAGCGCATTTTATTAAAGCGCACATTACATGTTTGTTGTCATTGTTTAGCTCAAATTTAGTCTTGAAAGAACAGATCTATGACAAAAGGCTTTTCAGTCGTAACCATCTTGTGTATTCTTTTCCTACATAGATTCATCTACACTCATTTAACTTACTGTGTTATACATCCACTTTTAAGAGGACATGTAATAACGTGAGACAGATTTAACTGCTACATGCACTAGGACGAGTGAGGATGTAGATGCTTTTTTGTTGATATATGATGTGCTTATCATACAATGTCAGAACTGTACACCCTTAAACTTGTGTCCTGGGTGATGATAAAATGAATTTAATTAAAAACATAGATCTGAAATTTAAAACTGCCCACGCTGAATCCAGATAGAACAAATATTTAAGAGAAGCTCTTACAGATGTAATCTCCCTTTTGTATTGCTTTTCCCAGAAATAGTGAATGTTGTAATACGTAATAAAACACGTTTCTTTGCTATCGTTTATCACAAAGAGTACTATTGATTTAAGGTAATTTGGGCTGATATGATCTTCAGTGTGTTCCGGTTAATGGGTAAAACAGCGAGACTAAAAATCCAAATAATGATTCTATGACATACCATTTGATTGGCGACCGTCGTTTCGTTGTTTATATATAGCCTCAATCTCCACCATGATTCTTTCTTCTCTCTTTGTGAGATAGCACGCGTCCATGCCTTTCTAGGATAATTAGTTACAGAGTGAAGTGAAACAGTTTCTACAGAAACCGCTGGTATAATGAAACAAAGTAACTAGCAGTGGGTTTATAAATCGGCAACTGAAGAAACTTAAATAAATAGAACAAGATTTGTTTTCTGGTGTTCTATATTTGGACGACCCTTGCTCCAACTAAGAGGACAAAAACCGCTCTACCATACCATTCTACCGTATCGGTTCATTGGCTCCATGTAGTTTCTAACATGTTACAATTTGGATAGGGTTTGTATTTAACCTAACAATATCCAAACTGCCTTTTACGAATCTTACTGTAATGGTGTTAAGTCCATCTGTCTGTCCATCTGTCCATCTGTCCGTGTCTTTGTTTGTCCCTTCTTCACGGCTAGACCAATGTTTAGGATATTTTTCGGGATGACAAAGACGATTGTCGGGAAGATTTTTAGTATTGAAATATAAGAATGTATGATTTTTTTAAAGTGGATATCGATTTTTGAATTGATAAACCACCTTCGCATTTTTATTAAAAATTCACCGACCACGAGGAATAACTGGATTTTTTCATTGTACAGTTCATGGCCTCATAGTAAAGATACGAAGAGTGCCGTGAGGGCGGTTGATAGCGAAAATAAAAGGGGACGTGTGTGTCAGTATATAATGTGTGTGATTACTTAGTGGTTATTGAAGTATGTTAGTCTCGAGCAGGATTCAAAATGGCTGATCGAAGCTGCTGTTGTTTACACCTCAGTTTTCTGAATCAAAATAACCCATGGTATCAGAATATCCAGACATTATTCGGATAGAAAGGAGAGGTAAATCTTAGTTTGATTTTTTTTTCAACGCTAAATATACCACTTGTGCATTCACAGCAAACAAGGCACAGGGCCAGACTTAAGATCATGTAGGTGTATTTTTACCCACTCTGATGTTTCCACACGACCAGTTATACGTCGCTATAAGTAGAGCAACGGAATCCAGAAAACATCGTCTACAAAGAAGTTTGTAAGCATATTGATATTCTCGAAAGGAATATGATTCATAATCTAAATGAGGAAATGTTTGACCTTTGAACGTATAAGAGTATAAATTAGCGTAAAATAGTGTAAACAACTGAAATAAAGTATATCTAAATAACATTTTTTCTTAACACATTTGTATGTATTGGTCGAAGGAAGTTCTGGCTTTCGTTAGGAGTGGGACACATAACTATTCATGATACAGAGGCTGGGAGCCTATTTCATTTCGGAAGTCAATCGACATCATATGTCACTTAGTCGCAAACAAAACATGTTATATAGTTGCAATAGAATGGTGTATCACCAACAATAATGTGTTTTCTGTAAGGCATCATGCAGTAATCTATCAATTCCATTTCCACATTTCTCAATGCATACTGCTGTTATGACTTCCTTCCCTCATTTTAATGCCCCCCATCGTACACGGGGAGATTTGCTGGTATATATAAGACTACGCTAAGTAATGTTACATTTCTTTATATAAGACAGAACTGTTAGATTACAGTGATATTTGCTTGGTATATCTTTCAAGCCCACTGACCAACTAAATGCTCCTCCCCCACACACACAATAGCAAATTCACTGAGTATACTCCAATAAAGAAATTCCACAAAGGGGTTCAAAGTAAACCTGACCCTAGTAGAATGAAGTCTAGGATCTAGACAATGATCTTGGTTATAGTGAGGCCACTACTCTTTCCACCGTTGCGTTGCCAAATACCAAGGACATCTGCCAAATACTGAAGACTAAAATAGAAATTCTTTGAGATAAAGTAATGCATTATTTAAAACACAAACGGCTTAGATTATCAAGACTGTAGAAGGCAAGAAAAACTTTATCCTAATTAATTGAAATAAACCAGCAGAAAAATTAAGTGAGTGAGCTAAAGGAAAATGATTTCTAAAATATGGCCTGAAACCAACTGAATATAAATTGATTTAATCATGCAAGACATAAAAAGGAACGGGAAAAGTCTATAGAAAATAGAAAATTAGTTTAGAGTTTTAATAGAATTCTTTGTCAACTATAGTATAGATATTATATATAATCAGGGAACAAATATAGAAAAATGGCTTCTTTAAAAGAAGTAATGAAAGGAACGTTTGAAAAGAATCGTCGAAAGCTAGCTACTTTATTTTTCCAAGTGAAACGAAAGATGATTAAAATAAATCTTGGTTTGTGACAGTAAAATTGGAAATTTCTTGCAGAAGATGGTAAATATTCATTACGTCTTAACATAACATAATATATCTCTTATAAGTTTCGAGTCTACGGAAGATTCTGTAAAATGTTGTTTCATTTGGAGAAGTACATGGCATGGTTAGGGGGTTGGACTTATGATCGTAATATTGTGGTGCCTGGGCGGGTGATGCGCTTTGTTCATGAGCAAAACACATTCTTTCACTGCTGTTGTAATTCTCTCAGCGGTCGATAGGCTAGTTACTGCAATATTTGTGCTCAGATAGCATGTCGTGTGATCTTGCTCTCTTTAAAACTTCATCCAAACAATTGGACACGTTCGATAATATAACTGTAGATAATATATTTGAAGGAAAGAGCGGTCGGTCACAGCTGGAACGTATCTGATCATGCTGCTCGCAATCAGAAAGCACCTGTGGATGTGGGAAAGCTATCAAAAGAAAACAAAAATGCCATTTTGTCAATAGCTGTTGTTCTTATTGATTCTCAACATATCATGTCTGATTTAATTCTATTTTGCAAACAATAACGCTCGTCATACTACAAGCTCTAACGCTATTCTCTCAAAGTCTGGAGGTTACATTGTATGCCTGATATATAGAAATTTCAAGATGATCATGTTTGTTATCATACATCTGTTGGATCACAGGTGTTCTAAATCTAAGGATACGAGCTGGTACACATGAGTAGAGTTAAATTGAAATGTATATCGTGATAGAATTTGAACACAGCGAAGATAATTATTGGTGTAATAATATTCTGTAATTTTTCAGTTCTTGAATATACATACATAATTACATTCATAAGTCTGTATGTGTATTCAAAGCGCTTAGCTTTATAGTGTCTCTTCAGACTTTAATGGCCTAGAAGCTCTCTTCAAATTGGAAAAAGAACAATCGGACAAAGAAGGTTTAAGCGGAAGGGATTGCTTCCCTTTCACCGCTATTTGTAATCGACCCGACTCATGTGCGCATCCGAGGATTCCGCAAAAATCACTTGAAGTGTGAGCAAGGGTCCGAAGACGCCTGTCCTGGAATTTAAAACGTTTCTTGGGTCAAGTGAGTTCTTTAATATCCTCACTCAGCCGTTCAGCTATGCACAACTTGCAACGCATGCTATCCCTGATGTAGGGGCCCAGTTTCTCTATTTTCCATGAGATTACATGTGGAGACCCTTCATCGTTCAGGCACCACACATGAATGGCATCCTGCCTCCGCTCGTGGCCTAGGGATGTTAACTAAAATGCACACAATACTGGGGGAGGTTCTAAAAGAGACACGTAGGTTGTGTCGGTTGAATATGCGTCCGTACCTATGTGATTATATAAAGTGCTTATCTACTAGCCTAAGGAATATATTAACTACACAGTGTTATACCTTGAAGGAGAAGAGGAGTCAAACCAAATGATATTTCGGTGGCACTTCCTTCTACGGGTGTTAGGGATTGGCATTTAGGATATGTAATCCCTAAATCCGGTAGCGGCTACAGCCTCACTATGGTAGAGGGCCGCTGCGTCTATGTTCAAGAACGAGCCACGAGATGTTTTCAGCCTCCACGTTGAAGAGACATTATATACCACCGGCCATTAGGTTCTGAAGAAACACTGTAAAGTTAAGTGCTTCATAGATGTGACCCATTAGATCGGCCATAACTCTTCTCATCTAATTACACTTCTCATCTATAATCTAGAGTACGCTTCTCTTTCGAATTCATGAGACCGATGATATATATACATGCATACATACATACATACATACATGCATACATACATACATACACATACATACATACACACGCACACGTATATATGTATATATATATATATATATATATATATATGTATATATATATATATATATATATATATATATATATATATATATATATATATATATATATATGTATACATATATATTTCTTTTATATAAATACGTGTGTGTGTGTGTGTCTGTGTGTCTGTGTGTGTGTGTGTGTGCGCAGTGCTTATGCATGTGTGTGAATTGATATAGATTTCTATTGTCTTAGTATATAGTTACAAGTAAAGAAACTGGAAACAAAGACATTTTAAAGACAAACGTATATTCTGCACTAAACATTTTAGTTATAGTTTTATCAAGAAAACATCATCGTTCATTTCTGTCAGAGTGTATCTAAAAATCAATCAAGATTAATAACACATCATTTCATATTGAGGAATATGGTTTAACATATATTTGTATATTTATATACTTTTCTTTCTGGTGACACGTATGCATTGACACATATTCTTGAAATCTCAATCAATTATATTTGCGGCTTTGTAGATATGGCGACACAATACACAACCACACAGTGACACACATGAAAACACACACACACTAACATGCTTACCATGCACGTGAGCATGCATTAGGACGAATACACATATGCATTTTAGGAAGCATAAAAAGACAAACATACACAAGCAATGAAGCACAGCGTGTTTAAAATATCTATTGTGTAATTCCTTCGATCATATTGATCTCTTATTTCCGTCGGTGATTGGAATGCGGTTAAGCTTGGACAGTGTTTCGACGAACAAATTGACTAGCACTTTAACTGTTTAAGCATGCTACGTATTCTACCGAAATTATTGTCTGAATTGCTAGCTTGCGGGGAGATAAACAACCCAACACTGGTTGCCATGCGGTGAGGCGCGAAACAAGAGACACACGCGTAAATGCACAACATATATATCTATGAGTATGTGTGTGTGATTGTGTGCGTGCGTGTGTTATTTCTTTACTACCCACAAGGGGGTACACATAGAGAAGGGACAAACAAGGACAGACAAACGGATTAAGTCGATTATATCGACCCCTGTGCGTAAATGGTACTTATTTAATCGACTCCGAATGTAGAAAAGGCAAAGTAGACCTCGTCAGAATTTGAACTCAGAGCGTGACGGCAGACTAAATACCGCTAAGCATTTCGCCTGGCGTGCTAACGTTTCTGCCAGCTCGCCGCATTTGTGTGTGTGTGGAGTGCTTCAACACAGTTTCTGTGAACAAAAATTCATCTATATGATGCGTCGTATCGCACAGGGAGGTAGCACGTTGATGAAACTTTTAGACAGCTGTTAATTACATGCATGTTGTCTTCCAGAGTAATGTGACATAATATTCATTTTAGGTCACATCTAGGATCCGCAGCGGTTTCAGTGTCGATTTTGTGTGTTAGGTATTTCGTAATAATCTGTCCTTACCAATCTATTTCGTAGCAATCTGTTCCTGGATTGCAAATGCATAGCCATCGGAGTCTGATTTGACATAGCGTTCACAAGTCCAAAAGCGACTTCGTAGGATATTGTCCGCTTCACTGTTCAGCATTGAGTTAATGTTTATTTTTAGTGTTGTTGTTTACCAAGTGATGTCCGTGTCAATATTTTACTGGCTTTCAAGTTTACGAAGTAGATTTCACCTACAGACGAGTCAAGCCTCTCAAATGCTGGGATCAGCATTGGTACTGCAAATGCACTTTGCGATGTTGTCCTCTTGTGAGAGGAGAGTTCCCATTTCCGTATTTTTCAAAGTCTTGCATAATATTTTCGGGTCACTTGTGCTTTATTCTAAGCACCTTCGTATCTTATGCTTTTATCAACACTTAGGAACTTGCATTACTCTTTGTGTGGGACACGAGAGACAGCAAGACCATTGATCTAAACAGCTTGGGTCTGGGGACCGATTTTCACCGTTCAACATTCAAATATGTACATTTCTTTCGGTCAAATTCTACCCTTCTGTCAGCTGGAAGCTGCTTTTTTTAGGTATTGTTAACATCTTAGTAAAACTCCTGAGGTCATTCATAAAGAAATTATGGATTAACTCAATATCTTTGGCATTTGAGACCCGAGCATATCACCGTATGATTTTTTATTAGGAAAGACAATGTCAAAATGAACAGAATTACAGAGAGATTGTCTCTTTGGAGTATTCGTCTTGAAATATTTATAACAGGGAAAGAAATTCTGCCGCCCTAAATTATAAGTTCTAAGTATAATAATCATTGCCAAGGTTTCTGTGAGTCTCGCAATGGCAGCATTTTTGGTAGAAGACGATCTTGCCAATCTAGACAATTCCTCATCCATAAGTGGGTAATCCCTATGTATGTATTTATGTGTGTATGTGTGTGTGTGTGTGTGTATGCGTGTGTGTATGTATGCACAGAGAATGTCATATGTGACTTAATGTGAATGACAGATTAAGCCGACCATCCAGTTATGGACTTCCACCCAGTTTCTGATATACCAAGTCTTTTATATATCGAGCTTTCCATAAATTCTGTCGAAATTAACTGAAAAGACACAGGGATCGAACCACTAGAATCGAACACGAAATCTTTCGCTAATGAAACATGTTTCTCAGACGAATAACCGTGTACTACAAAGTGTTGGCATTTGCTGTTAAAAGGCGACATTATATAGTCATTCATGTACAGTCTTATCGCAACCGTAATGTATGAAGCAAAATAATATACAAGCAACACCAATTAGTGATTCTTAACTTATTCGTTTTTCTTTTTTTCTTCTACCACCAAGTATCTTCATTATCCAACATATTTCTCTTCTCTTCATTCATATCATTTTTTCTACTTTTCTCTGAATCATTTCAGGTCAATTCCTTGATTTCTGATTGAAATATATCAATATCATATTGTTCAGAACACAATTCCATTTTTCGGCGTCTTTATTTCAACTTATCTTTACCTATTGTCAATGCCACTCACAATTTCAGTTTATCAATATCAATTGTTACGTTAGTGAACCATATCATGTCTATAACCCATTATTGCTTTTAGTTACTACCGGATCCATCTTCTAATAGTCTTTATATTAGTTCTAATGAATCTCTCATAGAATATTTCTCTTAAATATCTATTCTGAGACATCGTCTGTTCTTCTGCGCTATTGATTTTCATCTACTTATATATCATGTAGTGCCGCTTGGCTCGAGTCTATTTCCGATTGCAAAGTGTTCGATTAAAGACATCGATTCTTTCATAGAATTTTTCAGATATATTTTTCAAGTCGAGGTATATCCTACTGTGCAAGGCACACACATACACTCGCGCACGCGCACACGTACACGCACGCACACACACACACACACACACACACACACTCGCACTCAAACATATATGTATTATTATCATAGTAATTTAATTCAAACGATGGAGTGATTTCGAAGACACACTATATTGTATGATGACGCAGTTACTTGTAATTTTGAAGCCACTGCCAACTTTTTCTTGAATATATATATATCCATGTGTGTGTGAGAGAGAGAGTATTGGTTTGCAAACACGAACGTGTTTGCATTCACATCCACTCCTCTCTCTCTCTCCCCATTTACTCTTTCCTCTCACTCCCGTCTCTCTCAATCGTTATATATTTCTCTCCCATCTCTCTTTCTTTTTCTGGCTTCTCTCTCTCTTTATCTATCTCAATGCACCATTATAACAAGTCATGAGCCACCGCAGCGAACTGGTAGCTATAACTATTATCCATGCAGATAGTACCAACCGGAAAAAAAGGAAGGATAGACTTTGTTTTCACGATTCCCTCGCTATAGAAGCAAAACACAAATCTGAGTCATTCCAGTTTTCAAAACGTGTAACAGGTCACTTGCTTTGAGATATCGTCAAAACTCACTCAGCTCTCACATAATCAAAATATTTGATACGGAGGTGAGATTAAGAATAACTATTTTATTGCATAGTAACACTCTCTTCAATTGCAACTAGCATGGATTCGGTTGTGAGAGAGACTTTGACAGCTTTTCAAATCATATCGATGATATCCATAAAGTTTTGGTCGAGGGTTGAAAGGTCAAAATAGACGACTACATACGAATATTAAATTTGTTCGAGATTGAAATTCGTTGAATTATGCTGTACAGAGATTTGTACTCCTTGTTTGACATATTACAACGAGTTATGAACGGAGTCCACTCAAGCCCAGGAAAACTGGACCGTATTATCCCCAAGGAGTAGTATTGGACCCATTTCGTTTCATAGTATGTATAAACGTCACCTCAAATATCATGAAACACAGTGAAATACCTATATTAATAGATGGCTCTATAACTTCGACATTTACCAATAGAGAATACCGAACTAAATTCCAGTCTGAACTGCATGCTCAGTTCAGTAAGCGTACACAATAATTTGTTGTTAAATGAGGAAACAGTTGAACTCTTATGCCTTGAAAATCCAATGTTCTCAAACAACCTTACTCTCTTCCTTCAGTAGAACCTCTCATACTATCTACAACATAAACTTAGAAATAATTATTGAAAATAGCCCCAGTTACACCTCCTTCATCAACAATTATGTCGATATAACAGACGAGATAAGCTTGTGGATATACAGAACGAGTCAAACGTTCAAACGAGTCAAGTGCTATCGTGTGCCTTTACTTCTCCTGTGTACGGTTACACCCACCTAGAATGTTGTGATCTCAAAAAAGATGTTATCACTTGCCTTTACTTCTCCTTTGTTCGCCACACCCGCCTACAACATTTTGATCTCGAAACATAACGTTGCGAGAAGTGAGACACTCCAGAGAGCAATCACTAAGAAAATAAATGGTATAACTGCTCTTGGTTATCTGAACCGCCTGAAAACATTAAACATTTATCCTCTCCTAGACCATCCTGAGTGTTATAACATTTGCACAATGTGGAGGTTATTCCACCAGTATAGTACAAACGACCTTGTTGACATCAGTCTATAATGCATACAAACCGAGACTCCGTGATGAACGCCTCCTAAACAATTGAGAGTTGCATAACCAAAGTGAATCACGATTTCTTGTCCTGCTCGATCTAGCATTACACCACCGGAAATTAAAGAAGGAAAATATCCTATAATCATGGAATGATATCTAAAAACCTTCCTTCAATTAATAACAAATATCTGCACTAGGATATATCTGAGACAATAACACAAAACGTGACTTAGAAATACCTAAAATGGTTCTATCATGTACAGCACTATATTAAACACGGTTAGAAACAATTGTTGCTGAAATATGTTTAAATTTTATCCAAGTATATAACACACAGGCGGGCACGCACAGACACACATACATACACACATGGCTTGATATATATATATATATATATATATATATATATATATATATATATATATATATATATATATATATATATATATATATATATCCACAGAATCTAATTCTTTCCAACAGAGACTGCAGCTCATGCATATATTGCAAATAATGTAGTGAGAGACTATCGATGTAATGTGCAGAATAATAAATACTAATCTACATGATAACACTGTTACGGATTTAGACACCTGAAATATAACACACAATAGGAATAAACGATTAAATACATATAATGCAGCTAGTCTGTGAGGTTGTGACACTTCAATAATAAGAAACTTCATAAATGCATTTGACAGGGATGTGATTATTGTGGCGAAAATCATATCACCACTAAATACAGAACGGTTCGGCAGAGATGAATGAGGACTCATTTCAGATATGCTAATTTCTTTTTCCGTAAAATTATATTTACTTTTATATTTGCATATATGAAAGTAGGTATTTAAACATAATTACATAAAAATATGCTTACAATGCAAACGATAAATAGAATACTCGATACTTATAGTAACACACATTTATGTGAAGCCGATAATTCTTTTCAATAATATATGGTTGATCAAACGTAAGATTAAATTTCGACAAACTACGGCGTGAATACCGGATTTTACACAAATAAGTATATAGATTTTCAATGAAAATATGGTTGGTTTTACTTGGTCATATATTCAATCAAAAAGTAATAGATTTATGTGAAAATTTCTCATGGTATTCATAACATGAATATTATTCTTTATAGTTTCATAATCTTATGATTTTATAAATAGGCAATTCGATGCTTTTATAATTTTATAGTAATATGATTTATATAGAACGCCATAGCTACACTTTGATTCAACTAATTACAAACTACAAACCGCCCATGAGAGAACACAAAATCTCGCATGAAATTCATGTCTTGTTGAGAATGTAGAGGAATGCTATTTGATGAAATTTGCGCCTTTATTCTATTACAATAAAAAGAACAATCGAAATTCGTTTGTCTGCCTAAGGGAAAACAGTCATCATCCACTCAAGGCATATTGCTCATTTCGCACCTTCATTTACCTAGATGAATTATAAGGGAATGCATTTATAAAGGAATGATAATTTAGTAAAATACACGTTGATGTGAATATTATGGGTACTTTTCTTCAAATTGTCTTTGTCTTTTATATTTTACTTGATTTAGTTATTAATTAGACTGTGGTCATGCTGGGGCACCACCTTAAATA
This sequence comes from Octopus bimaculoides, assembly GCF_046866305.1. Taxonomy (NCBI): domain Eukaryota; kingdom Metazoa; phylum Mollusca; class Cephalopoda; order Octopoda; family Octopodidae; genus Octopus; species Octopus bimaculoides. The sequence continues at coordinate 161,196,252 of NC_142930.1, read as the reverse complement.
TTTAGTCAAATGAATCGACACAAGTAATACTGTTCTAAGCCTGGTACATATTCTATCGGACCCTTGTGCCGAACCGCTAGTTTACGGGGATGCAAACACACCAACCATAGGTTGACACGCGGTAGGGGTGGGGGAAAACACAGACAGAAAGGCTTAGCACATAAATATACATATATGCGGCGGGTTATTTTCAGTTTCCCTCTAGCAAGTCTACTCAAAGGGCGTAAGGTTGGAGAATATCGACCACTACGTACGGCTATTAAAATTGGTCGGACTGAGGTTATAGCAGAAGACGCTTGCACGGGGTAACACGCAGTGGGACTGAACCCGGAACTATAGAGCCACATGTGCGCCTAAGTATTAAATATATTGAATATTACTGAATATATAACGAACTAAACTCTATAATTTATTATTTTCTCCATTGTCGCTACGCAGAAAAAAAAAAATTCGTATGCTCAGTACAGAGGAATTACGTCCAGGGTGTTTTTAACGGTAAATAACGCAGTTGTTAGAGATAAGGATAAAATTGTCTGTGGCATTCGCTCCCACTTTCAGACGCCTAAGTTCAGATTCTTTCGACGTAAATTTTCCCAGTAGTTTTTTTCAGAGTCGGTGCGCTGCGATTTGCTCGAAGAGGAAGGGATCAAACCAATTTCATTTCTAAACACAATCTACCTGTGCTTTTGTGAGTAAATGAGAGGTTGAGATAAATTCGGATATAACAGTGTTACACAAACCCAACAAACATTAGATATATTTTTCGAAAGTGTGAATATTATAACAACATACAAAGGAATGGAGCTAGAGGATAAAACAATTCTTCCAGTAGCATGTCAGCTTACCTAAAATTGTTGACTGTACTTTGTGAGTTTCTTGACGCTATATTTAAATAAAATTAAGTCTCAGCGAATGTATATGGCAGTTTTGAATAGTAACACTGTCACAGAAAGATGTAAGCTTATTTTGTTTATTTTAACAGATGACTTGACAATTTATAGATAAACAGGGGACTAGGTTGTAAAGATGCACATAATAGAAAAAGGTTGGGTGCAAATATGGAGATAATAGAATAAAGATATGACACGAGATCTATTTTAGAGAACGTGGTTATGTGAATATTCACATCCACAGACTCACATATGCAAACACAGAGCTGTACATAGACTGCAATATACGCACACACACACACACATACACAAACAGAACAGTACACAGACACACACACACACACAAACACACACATATAATTAAATAATAAATAAACAGGCACAATTGCACGCGCACACTCATATATGCAGGTATGGACGCATGAAAGTATGTATGTATAAATTACACATACTTTATGTTCACGTTTACGAAAACCCTTTTTCAATAATTGGGAGACCTTTGCAAAAGTCAGCATCACCTGCAGTAATTCAATTACTACTGTCACACAATTTTTGTTTCCAATAGAATAATATATTTCATTCTATTATTATTCTTTATATATTTTCCCTACTTTTTGGCAGTGGGCGGACCATTCCTTATAGTTGATATCATCTATATGTTATGTGTGCCATCATTGCTGTCATTAAGCTCTTTATCTTTATTATATGCTTTTCTTCGTTTCATTTGTGAAGTATATAGTTCACTGCCTCAATTTTAGGTGTCAGTCACATTTATGAGAATAATTCCGTTAAGAAAGAAATCTATATACATTCCGTCTATTCCTAAAGGTCATAGTTTCGAGACCTATACAAAAATCATTCAAGTAATGGAAAGAGAACGAGACTTTGTATTTCACTTATTTGTATACTGGTAATATAATAATAATAATAATAATAATAATAATAATAATAATAATAATAATTACTACCCACCACCACCACCACTACCACCACCACCACCACCACCACCACTACTACTACTACTACTACTACTACTACTACTACTACTACTACTACTACTACTACTATTATTATAATCTTGCTTTCGAGGTTTTAAGGCAGGGAAGCCGTTTCCTATTTCCCACCCAGCTAAAAGCAACAAACTTTCCTTCAAATTGGAGTTTACGGTCCTAAAAAGAAACATGTAGGGGAACCGAAATGATACTGAGATGCATAAAGTACTTAAATGGCTCTAAAGCAACTAAGCAATTACGGCTAAAAAATACGATAAGTTATATTATATGCAAATTAATATAGAATTATATGAAGGAAAATAGCTCAGATGGATCTCGCCGTTTGAGTTATGACTTCAAATTCCGCCGAGGTTGACTTTGTCTTTCATCCTGTCATTCAACAAAGCAAGTACCAGTTGAGCACTGGAATCGATTTAATCAAGGTACCATCTTCTCCGATATTCTTGGCATTTTGCCACGATATGCATTCAAATATATATATATATATATATATATATACATATATATATATATATATATATATATGTGTGTGTGTGTGTGTGTGTGTGTGTGTGTGTGTGTGTGTATATGTATGTATGTATGCATGTATGTATGTATGAACTAACAATGGTTTACGATACCCTCACTCTTAGACTTCGTCGATACATACTAATAATTTGTATTCTTATTATTGCGTGAACAAAGCAAGCATATTTTCTGCTTACCTCAAAAGTAGGTTCATCATGGATCAAGTAGTGCTCCAGTCAGCAAAGTGTAAAAATATTCTGGAGATTTGTTTCACAAATAAAAGACGCTCATCCCTATTGTGAAAGTAGCTCAGACGATCTTCTCCGACGATCTTCTCCGACCATAATTTACTAGAACTAAAACTATGCTCCGCAGAAAATTGTAGACATACAGGACACCAGAATTATCCAGCTTCTTTTCTGACTGAACTTTCACAAAGCTAATCGGAAACGCATTCAGAAATCGGTCATAGGAGAAAACTAGTCTGCCAGTCTATCTACGCAAGATATTGACTTGCAGCTCCGGCATTTATAGCAACAATGCATGGTATACGCAGTAATTTTGCCGCAGACAGATTGTCAAAGTGACCATAAAAAAAACATAATTTCCTGGGATAGGAAAATGCCAATGAAACGACAAGGAAAGATCTGAAATCGTCTAAATGAGTACTTCAGTAAACTGTGTTGGGGTCGCTACTGTTTATCGTCACTCCTAGCTCTCGCGGTCATATCATACATACCAGTCATATCATACAACAGTTGTAAAAGCCTTCAAGGAACCTTTCGAAGTTAATGTTGTACAGAAAGACCTAGAATCTAGAAATAGAGGGGCAGAAGAAAATTACATGAAATTTAATGCATGGAAATTACAATCCCTACGCCATCAGCCATCTTGAGCTAGCATGACGTTGAGCCAAAATGAGCGTCAATCTCAGAGTCAAGTGTAATGTGTGATGTGGTGACTGATATAAGCAATGGCACCTTTCATGTACTTATTACCACGAAGTTGACAATGCGCCAGTGAGAGGCTATGTCGATTCCGTGAACATTCAGAACAAGGGACCAGGAAACTAGGGTAGTTCTAGGGTAGCCGTCTCCACTGTCACATAAATAGCAGAATTTGAAGCAGTTCAGAGTTAATGCACTAGGAAGATCGCATCAGTAAATCAGCTGGGCTACTGGGAGAGATTCAAAGGATTATTACACTATTTCCTGGAGGAGACGCAGAACAGAGATATGAAGTGGTATCTGTATATATGTATGTATGTATACACACGCGCACACACACACACACACACACACACACATATATACTATTGAACATTGGGATATCTTAGGTTAACCCCAAACTTCCGCAACAATATTATACCAGCTCTCGAAAAGAACATCACGGCAATGCCCCTAAATTTAGGGTCAGGTACTGCAATAGCATGCGATTCAAAGACCCACAGCTATTTAATATGTTGCCACACAAATTTGGGAGATTTACAGGAGATACTGATGGATGTTTTTAAGAAACAACTTGGTATCCTGTAGTCCAAGATCACAGACAAAACTGCATCACGACAACAATCAACAATATCAAAGTCTCTCTTTCACGCAGAGCCATACACAAGAAAATGACCATTGAAAAACTGATAAGTTTGGCGTTACCACCCCAGGATGGCCACAGTTTTTCTGAAGCGAATAAAAGAATATGTATACGTATGTGTGCATGTGCATGCGTGTGAGTGTGTGTGTTTGTGTGAGTGAGTGAATGTGCGTATGTATATATTTGTGAGCGTTTGTGTTTATAACTATGTACGTATATATTCTATGTAATTTGTAATATCTATACGTACATGAGTGACTCATACAGAGATGTTATCAGTTAAAGCTGTAAAATAAAATCACAGCCAGAACTAGAGCAAAGTATATTTTCTGATCAAACACTTTTCAAAAGAATATGCTACACATTTATACCAAACAATATCATATGCTCACGTAGCCACATGAAAGCTAGACGCTTTGTATACAGAAATATATGCATATAATATGTGTGTGTGTGTCTGTGTGTGCGTGTCTGTGCGTCTGTGTGTCTGTGTGTTTGTACATGGAAGTTAGATTCTCTTCCGAGAAAGAAGTAAAAACACACAGTCCCTCTAAAGTTGGCAGAGCTGGAGCTTCAGCTGACATACCTAGGAAAACAAACTTCGAGAATAAAAATAGAAGTCCCACTAGAAATTGACGGGGAAAAGTGCAGGCCACGCTGCTACAAATGTGGCCAAAAAGACCACATTAAAGTCGAAAGCGTGTCGGAAAGAGAAGTAGCGGGTTTCCTTCCATCAACCAAACCACCCACGTGCGCGATCGCTCCACCTGAAAAGAAAAACAATGAAAAAGAACCATCCACGAAGAAAAACCAGGAAGCAAACAAGACATGAATCAATAAACATAGAAGAAACAGACCCAGATTGGCGTACAGTCAAAAGAAAACACAAAGAAAAAATCCCACCCCACCTCCACCACTGACACTCACACCAGAAACAAATCACTTGCTACTCCCCACTGCACACACTCACACACAGCACGAATCCACATCACCTCCTTCTTAAACAGTCGCAAACGTTGCCATCATAAGCATAACGAATACCCAACTAACAGAACTAGTCTGCACAAGCCGTCGCATATCACCCTATGTCGTATCCCCAAGCCATAACACATAAGAGCGCGTAAAATTTATCTAACATGATAGCAAGACTTATATTGATATACATGAAAAATTTCCTAAAGACGTTGCGTCGCTGCAGCGAGTATTTCCCAAACTCTTATACGCCCAGTTCACGAAAGATACACCGCAAGCCGTGGAAAGCGGGGTACATATATTTCCCGACACCAAATCAAAGTAAGTTCTAACTACTATGTTTTCGCTCAAGCTCGGTTGTGCGAATGTGCGTGGCCTGAGTTCGAAAAGTAAACAGCATTGTTTACTAAAAGATCTCGTTTCACTACGTTTGGATGTGATATCTCCTTTAGTAAAATATTACAGAAACCAAATAAAACGAAAGATAAAGCTGGAGAGAGAGTTGTTACCATCAGGAATATTTGGAAAAACATGGATGCAGGTGGAGCGCATGATTCATTGAATATGGCCGCCTTGAGCGGGAAAACAAAAGTTCCACGTCCTTCACTTCATATCACGACTTTCATTCATACTCCATCTTATCATCAATTGTTATCCTCCCATATTTTATGTCTTCGTTCCCCACTTTTTGTTGTCATGTTATCGTCCCCTTCCATGTACAGCCCCTGTGGCTAATTTAAAATAAAGTGATCAAATGTTTGCATACACATTAGCTCACTCCCTCCATCAAATCGACATTGTCTGTACGGATGCACTGTGTGCCACATGTCAGATGACGTAATGATCGTAGTGCAACGTGAAACGAAGCGCCATGTTCAAGAACACAACACAACGTTCTGTCTGGGAATCAAACCCACGATCTAGCAATCATGAGTCCAACAACCTAACTACCAAGCCATGTGCCTTCATATATACATGTCTGCAGCTGTTGGTGTTCCAAATCGGATATGCAATCTTTGTGGGTGTTTTTTCAAAACACCGCCTGGTTTTAAAAGCGACATCAGATGCCATGATGGTTGTAAGGTGTAGGTACAAGAGGTTGTTAGACTCTGCATGAGGAGTAGAGAACTACCATATATATATATGGTTATGTAACTGCTTATTTTAATATAAAATGTCGTGTGTAGACACATATATGTGAAATAATGAAATTTTACGAATCGACCTTCATGGAAAATATTTTATATATGACAAGAAATTCAATACCCCTCCCTCTACATACGCAGAAATTCATACAAGTTTAAAACACACATACGCATGCACACGCACACAAACACACACACACAGTGAAACAACTACCGCACACACGTGCACACACACGTATAGATTCAATGCATTCACAACTATTAACATAAACACACACACACACGCAGACGCACACATACACACACACAAACATATACCTTCAATCCGTACATAACCATTCACGAATATTTACACACACACACACATGCATGTGTATGCATACATATATACATACACGCATACACACACATGTGTCTGTGTGTGCGTGTGTGTGTACATAACACAGAGATTAAAATGAGTTGAATTTCTTTTAGAAATACGTTTAATTCAATATTCACTGCTCATGAATATTTAAATGTATTCGAACTATTAGAAAATGATGATATACATATAGACATACATACTTCTACATATATATATATATATATATATATATATATATATATATATATGCACGCACACATATACATTCATATGTATATATGTGTATGTATGAATATATGTATACACACAGACCTACACTGGCACACACACACACACACACACACACACACACACACACACACGCACGCACGCACGCACGCACACACACACACACACACACACACACATATATATATATATATATATATATATATATATATATCGTGTGAGCGTGTTTAAGTGCATAAATATAATCTGTTATATCAATAATATATATTAAAAAAAGGCTTACAATATGATGAGATTAAATAAAAAGGAAATAGATAAATGTATATGTAAATCGCACTAGACCGAATAGTACAACTTAAACGTTCTATTACATTAATGTGAATGTGTTTAAGTAGAAATTTGTGTTTTAGACAGAGAATATGTATTAGAATTACGAACGTACAATGATTAATATGACAGACGTATAGAACTAGTAGATTCTGTTCTCTATTGATATTTTGATTAGGATTCTGAATGAAAAATATTGAAATCAGGCATATCATATGAAGTGCCGTTTTCACTAAATTTTAGGTCTGGCTTATTCCTTAGCTTACATGATAATGTTGCCCAGCGTTATAATGTTGCCGGAACGACCAAGATATATTTGTTTGTATTACCCATGTCGAAAGTGTGATTGACTGCGTTTTCCTGTAGTTCCAGCGAGCCTATAAATATGTGCATATTGGTTCAAACGTAATACTAAATGAGCTCTTATTCCGTACTTATACGGGCATTAATAAATCCTTTAATGTTAGTAATAATCCTTTCTAATGTAACCCAAATCCTGAAAATTTGAACGGAGGAGGGGGTTATTCGATTACAAGGAAAGCTATACTTGTCTGCTGCTTGCTTTCCCTCCCCCACGAGGATGAATGGCGAAGTCGATACAGGTTGTGTTTGATCTCAGAACGTAAACCTGGAAAAAATGTTGCTATGTATTTTGTCCAGCGCATGGACGACTCTGCCAGCTCACCGCGCCAATGCTATCACAAATGTAGGCTTGGAATTTTGGTACGAGGCCAGTAATTTCGGGAGAGGTGTGTAAGTCGATTACATTGATGCCAGAGTTCCACTGGTATTTATTTTATCGTCACCAAAATGATGAAATGCAAAGTCGACCTCGGAGAATTTTGAATTTAGGACGCATAGATGAAGGAAATGCCGCTAAACATTTCACCCGGCGTGCCAACGATTCTGCCAGCTCGCCGCCTTAATATTATTAGAAATAATAGAGATAGTGCATTGACATTTCGTTAAGGCAGTTAGCAAAATAACATTAAACTGATAGGATTAGTAAACAGGAGAGTAAAATCTAGAGTCCGGTCGCGCTGCGTGCACGGATTCAAAGTGCCTCTGAGCCGCCATCTAACTCTATTATACATATGTGGAATGAATATGAAGTGGGTGCTTGAATCATAAAGAACGCTTCATTAGCTGATTGCACATCCATCGGCACCACCTCTATGGAGACGTTTCAGTTACTGACTTGATAGAGCTTGGTGATACCGTATGATTCATCCGCTCGGGATCAATGTAATTGCTTCAGTTGGGTTTTTCACCTGTCTCTTTACAATTCGCCATGCTGTAGTCACAATGATCCCGCCGTATCCCTGGGCGGACAGCTGAACAGGTGCTGTGTCATGCCGTCGCTATGCAGGGCCTTTTCAACATGCACGCATGAAGGGTTAATTGACAAAAAGAAAAAATAACGGTGGAATCGTAGACAAAATAACGGGAAATTACCAGAATTGTTAAAACAATGAACACAATGCAGAAGGAACTGAATCAATAAAGGCGTAGGAATTATAATTTTCAGTATTCATGCATGGCGCTTTACATTCAATGTTCTAATATTTTCATGGGTAACTTTTCCCTAGAAAAACAATGTCACATGTTCCTCCTATTACACCTTACGTTTTATAGGGTTACATAATCATACATCAGCTAAAAGACTTCTTTTAAACATGTGTTAGGTGAAGCTAATGAAGGTGCACAAAATGTTACAACCCGCCTCGAACGAACTAATATGTTTCTTTGCGGTCTGACGATCCTGTTTGGAAAAGTCATAATAAATGGCTTGTCCCATCCTCTCAGATTTGCTAACCTTGGACGCTGCAACACATCAAGAAAGGAACATATTAGTTCGTTCGAGAGAAATCTTGAAATCTCGGCTCTTATACGCCTCAGGGCTCAGGAAAAATAAAAACCTGTTTTGAAGAACATTCAGCCACCTGCATTTTGATATCAGAAATTAAATTTTCGAAGAGATAAATGCTCATCGTTGATACCGACAGAGACCCCACTACTGTCTATGTGTCTGGTTTACAACTAATTGACACATAGAAAAACTAGTGCCGTATAATCTAATTGGTTAAAAGAAATTTTCATTTCAGTCGTTTATTTGATATTTTAAATAATTTTGTCTCTTATCTTATTCCAAGACGTTCAGTAGATCACATACGTTGGAGAAATCAGATTTCTATTTGTAATTTAACAAGATTACTATTTTTCTTTATTTTGCACTCTTTTATAGCCAGAAGATGTGTCCTCAAAGCTTTTAACATTCAAATCCAATTAGAAACGCCTGCCTTCCTGAGACGACTTGTCCCATAAATGCTTTTGTATTAGAAAAAGTAGTTCATGTGTAAAAGTTTTCGGCAAGTACATTCGATGTCATTGCTACGTTTCTATTTCGAATCGTCATTCATAGGTTTCCATTGTACTTTGTCAAAAGATAACTCAAATCGCTCCTGCAAATAGACAATGACAGCTTGTGAGTGCTAAACTATTTTCTAATCTCATAAACGCTGAGAAGAGTGTTTTGTAATCTTACAAACGATGAGACAAGCAACTTTTTAGACATAAAATTTTCTGCATGCGAGTCTTTGTTACGACTTCACGTCCGAAAGTTCAGCTACACTCTTTTCCAAATGAAATTTTCAATGAAATATGAAACACCTAACGATGGTGCACCGGCATGTCGGCAGCTTTAAATCTGAAATATTTTAAAGAATTAACGATAGATATATCAAACGCTTTAGAGCCTGCACTAATTTTACACCACATGCCTCCACACTAATGTACTAAAAAGGTACTACTTCAATGTACAACACTCCCTTTAATATCCACTCTGTTGCAAACTATACTGGATCAGTCAGGAATTAGGCACATAGCAAGCTTGTTACAGTGATGAGAATAGTCAGTGCTCCATGAGAATAGATGATGGGCAGCATTCGAAACCATAGCGATTAACAGAATCCTGACATTAGAGTAATCAGGGCGTCACCCTAGAACCCACAACCGTAAACAAAGTGGCAAAATCCTCACAAGGAATGCATTGTCGAACAGCGTGAATGAAACGTGGTAAGCAGTTCAATATGTCCACGGTACACGTCATTGCACTATTGTTTGGATCGAGTGTCTAGTGCTGCTGTACAAATTTCGTGGCATTTCGATGCATGATCATGATTTCCCTCAGGAAGTCATCGTGATTAAAGCCATGTGAAGATTGTTGAATATTTTAGTGAAGATCCTTATCTTCTCGAATTTTCTCACATTTTCTGGTATTTTACATTTCTGGTATTTACATTTATAGTATTTTACATGTGAGCGTTCGCCCACAATTTCTCTCAGCCTCAAATGGCATTTATCGGGGCATTCAAAGCATAGTGCATTCAAAACAGTAGTTCGATTTGAAGATTGTGTGCCGAAAGCTCTAGACAGCCGTTCGAATGTCTCGAAAATTATTTTCCGAATTTGACAAAAATTTTCAAATGGGCTGGTTGATGAATACATCAATCATCTGATATTGTTAGACAGATGCAATAGGCCTTATAGCAATGATTGTCAGCTGGATAGATATTTCTGTTGAACAGTAATATAATAGCAATGCGCACTTTGGATTTTCTCTGCCAAAAATCTATTGAAAATCCCATTTAAATCCTACAAATTTTATTCTTAAAATATAACTCCTTTTATACATGCCAAACAATTAATGAACAGTTGTTCGTTATATCAAGCTAGAAACGATATCGATTATGAACCAGGTGCATGTTTGGCTGTGTGGTAAGAAGATTGCTTCTCAACGACATGGTTCCGAGTTCAGTCTCAGTGCGTTGCACCTTGGGCAAGCTTCATCAACTATAGCCTCGGGCCTCCCAAACAAAGCCTTGTGAGTGAATTTGTTAGAGGGAAACTGAAAGAAGCCTGTCGTCTTTACGTATACGCCTATATATATATATATATATATTTATATATATATATGCATGTATGTATGTATGTATGTTTGTGTTTTCCCCCTCTATCACTTAGCAACGGATGTCGGTGTGATTACGTAGCGGTTTGCCAAAAACAGTCGATAGCATAAGTAGCATACTTACAAGAAATAAGTCCTGGGATCGATTTGTTCGACTAACGGCAGTGCTCCAGCATGGCCACAGTCCAATGATTGAAGCAAATGAATGAATAAAGGAATAAAAGAAAAAAAATCAGACACGAACTAATAATTCCGTTAGTATCGAAACTTCGTAAAATTGTTTTACCACCAAACTCAGTCATTTCCCGGAAAAGCTGGAGCAGCATTTCACTGTACTTTTAGCCTTATTTACTTTTAGATAAGTTATTTAATTATTTCTCGATTAGATTTTTCGTTTATATTTAGATTAAAACTTTCGAAATGTTAATTAGGTTTACATGGAGCTATACGCAAATGTATACAAAAACATTTCACTACTTAGCTACAGGCAGTCATATATGTATATGTGTATACATTCATATATATACATATATATGTGTATGTAAATTATTATTCTCGTGATTATTTGCTTCGTACTTATACACACACACACGCACACACACACATACACACACACACCCACACACATACATATATATATATATATAGAGAGAGAGAGAGAGAGAGACAGAGATACAGAGAGCGAGATAGAGATAAATAGATAGATAGATAGATATATAGATAGATAGATATGAGTATGGCAGCTTTCAAAGTATCTTTGGTGTTACGGGCGTGTTCATAGACTTCTCTCTCTATAAAACGCTCCACATGTAATAGTCCAATGGATTGAGGCCTGGGGAATTAGGATGCCAAATGGTAGGGGTTATGTGATCATGAAAATTATTCAGCCATCCATTCCTCTGTTACTAGAGGTATGTGTGATAGTGCGGAGTATTTCTGAAACGCACATGGCCTTCCATTGCAAACACTGTCCATCCAGGACTTAGCAATTATTTCCAGGATCTCAATGTAGGCGGCAGGGTTAACTCTAACGCCTTGTGGAAAGAAGTAAGGAGGCATCGCATATCATTCATTGCTGACAACTCCGAAAGCCATGACAGTTTCAACAAATGTTATATGCGTAACAACTGGAACTTCAGAAGAGTCTTCACATAACCATCTATCGTTTCTTCTGGTAAATTTCTGATCTTGGTCGAAGTTTGTCTCGTTTGAGAAAAACCAAATGAAGTCTGCTGAATTTTTCAGTTTGTTTAAGAGTATTTTAGAGCTTATGTTGAGATTTTCTTTTAATCTTTCCTCATCATACAAGACTTATATCTGATGTCTTCGTGGACAACATTTCTGACACATGGAGAGCTTGTGCAATTGGCCTCATGATCTTTCTGGGATTAAAATCAATGGTCTGTTGAATTTACTGGATAAATTCGAGTGTTCTGATGATTTCAGAGCGTTTAAAATGTACTTTTTTTTGTTTTGATACTGGTAATACGCTTCCATTTCCTGTCTCTAGCACCTTACATACTTTGTAGATGAAAGATCTGGCAACTTTTAGAAATCGAGGTATTTCTAAGTCGCTATGTTTATCCATTATATCCACAATAACAGCATGCCACTTCATTCCTTGAGTAAGCTGAGGGTCTGCCTTTAGTATTCTCTGAAACGAAGATTTATAAAGAGTTAGCAAAAAATGCAGTAATGCAGCAATATATATATATATATATATATATATATATATATATATATATATATATATATATATATATATATATATATGTTCTGCAAAAGCGACTGATCCAACAACAGTTCAGTTGAGAAAAAAGAATTCCTAGGATATGTTCTCTAACGCATTCCAATGAAAATACAATTCCAACAGTTCTTACTTTAGGCATTCCAAAATATTACAAAGAAACTCATTAGATAGCTACATTCAAGATAAAAAGAGAGGAGTAAAAAAAAGACGAAGTAAAAAATGAAAAGGCAATCTCTAGTGTAGAATCATTTAGAATCACATCAAGAGCAAAAGCTTGCACAGAAAATCACAAACCGTGCACTTTTCTTACGAATAAAAATCCCATCGTGCTCTTCACCAAAGGTTAGAGAATCACTGAAGTTAAACCTATTCTGCATTCCTAAAACCTATAAAACATTCTATCATGTCAACATCACAAGCTGCTAACACTTCCGTAAATGTAACATTAATTCTAAATATATTTACAGCGTTCCTTACGAGTTTACCACTTTTGTGCATAATTTATTTTACCCATCTTTATTTCTTTATTCTCAAAGATACTCGGGCGCGCGCGCGCACACACACACACATACACACACGCACACACACACACACACACACACACATACACACACACACATGATTTGAAGCTTGAACCAGTTACTCAATGACCTATCAATAATCCGTGATGCGTAGAAGTACTTTTCACTTATATTCCTGTCACCTATTTCGTGTTACGTATGCATGCATGCAGGTTAGCTGCCGTACACCTGTTTGTTGTCGTCATTGTCCGCTTCGTTATCGAATGTGTATAACTCTGCATGCAACACACTTTTAAGTGATGCATATACACTCGCACACCTATATGCATACCTATATACACACATACACACATATATATATTTATATATATATATTATATAATACAATAATAATATTTTCCAGCGAAATAAAGTACTGTAAAGTTAGAATTATAAATAGGAAATAGTGGCACAACATGGTACCAATTTTTGCTGGAAATAGCAGTCGATAATCCTTCGACGCTAGGTAAAGCTTCACTGAACGTATGCAAGACAATTTACTTCTATAGCCAACGTGATGCTCTTTAGCTTCCTGGTTCCTGTGATGCTCAGAATATTGCAGTTTCTTTAAATATTTTGCATGCGACTGAAATCCTATCATATCCGACCTTCAGGCTTTTCTACGACATAACCTTACCTGCTCAGCATATTTCATTTACTTCCTTTCCTTCCCCTACTCAATATAAACGTACCTGTGAATTGAAATTCCAAGACGTGTTATCTGTTATGTATTCACGCGGAGAGCATCGCAACTGGCCTTACATTTGCTGAACCAATTTCTAGAAACTTCGGCTCCATCGTAAATTTCGTCATATTCTTGTGTCATGAGTCGTATGCCCTGGCAGCTGAGTTTATCGGAAGGGGTAATATTCACAAAAGCGACACTCTTCTTCAATGTGTACAGGCCCACGCAAGTTCCACAGTGTCTGCTATGAATTTCAGGCAATGTTCATGCCTCTAGGGATTGCGTTCCTGTCCAAGATTTTCTGGGATGCTACAAAGGTTTTAAGCATTTCAAAACGTTATTGTAGATAAAACAATACGGACAGCCACTTTCTACGCTCTTAATGTGAAAAAACTTCGTTGACGTCTGTGCAAAAATGGTATTTTTTAGATGGGTGTTCAACAACACATTAAAATGTCTGCTAAGGAGTTCAGTACTGTGTTTTCGCACATTTCTCTTATGGGAAAGTGTGTTGAGATCATTATTTAACCCACGATAAAATTTTGTTTAGTTTTACCTGTTTTCTGTCCCGCGTTTCAGTTATTTGACTGCAGGTCTCGTGGGATACCACCTTGAAATGTTTAGTAAAAGAAATCAACGCTAGAATTTCTATTCCGACAAACCCTCAACACACTGTGGGACAATCACTCGGAGATGTTTTTTTTAAATTTTTTATTTGCCATGTCAATAGCATTTAAAAAACCTATTCGCATTCTTATTTCAACCTCAGTCAAGCTTTGTTATAGTTAAATTATATGCCGTGCATAAAATATATATCTACTTATTTCTCTCTCTTTCACTTTCGCTCTCTCTCTCTCTCTCTCTCTCTCTCTCTCTCTCTATATATATATATATATATATATATATATATATATATATATATATATATATATATATAGGGAGAGTTCACGAAAAAACAACAGACGAAGACAGGTGGTGTAGACAACAAATGGATGTATTAGTATAACGCTCGGAAATAGAGAAAGACTTTAACGTTCCGAGCTTACGCTCTTCAATACAAAGAAACAAGGAGAGAAAAAATGTGTGTAGTGGTCAGCGATATATATATCAGTCTATGTGACCATTTATATATATCACATCTATTTCTCTTTCGCTCTTTTCTATGTGACTACAAATATGTGTGTGTATCGATATAAATATATATATACACATACATGTGTGTGCGTGTTTATATGCGTTTGCATCTAAGTATGTTTTGCGTATCCCATTAATTTTTAGAGAAAAGCTGAATGTTGCTTAACTAAGCATTTTTTTATAAGTCAGAGCCAAATTAATCTTTACCTGTGAAAGATTGTTATCTCATAGTATATTGAGAATATTAGTAAATGAAGTTACACGTTGTAGAAATTTGTATTAAAAATAAAATTAAATTAGCCACCTTTAATCTTTACTATTGGGAATCAATTAATATTTGATTCTTCTGAAATCTGAATTAAACTCTTTGCACGGAATGAATCTTGTAAATTGTTATAAAGAGAGAATTACACGTCAGGTCGATATTTGTCTTTAAATAATAGAACGGAAACAACATCAGCAATAGTGGTAGTGGTGGTGATAGCAGGTAGCAGACTCATCTAATAATAAATTCCAGCTGTAATTAATTGAACTCTTCAGCTATTTAACCTTTCTATGCCTACACAAGAGAACTATTCACGTTAAACATCTTTAACCTGTGTGTAATTGACGCGTGTATCTTGTTTCCTGGCCGGGTTGTCGAATGACCTGTATTTAAAGTTTTATTCTAAGCTCTGAATATGAGTGGCACAAATCCAAAATGAAATAAGGAAGATCATTTAAGGTTATAAAGCAATTTTAGCGGTGATTCATCAATGTTATATCGATATAGTTCCCATTTTGCTATAAGAATAAAATTACAATTATACAATCTCTAAATATTCACCAGTTAAAGTTCTATGCACCCATGTTGACTATCCATCGAATACATGAAAACGTTATGTATGTAAGTATGTATATACGTATGTATGCATACATACACACACACACACACACACACATACACACACACACACACACACACACACACACATACACACACACACACACATATATATATATATATATATATATATATATATATATATATATATATATATATATATATACAGGTGTGTGTGTATCTGTGTGTGGACATGAGTGTATATATATATATATATATATATATATGTACTCACACATTCATAGATATGTTTGTGAGCGTATGTATATACATATTATATGTGGTTTTTCTTTGTATTTCTGTTGAGTATGTACCACGTGGCGTTTGACAACGGCTTTTGTTTTGTTTCCATGTCTATAATATAGCGGTTCGGTAGAAGATAATTATAGAAAAAAACTACTTTAAAAAATAAGTATTGGCTGCAGTCTAATGACTTAAATAAATATCAGGCACATACATATATTCATACGTGCGTAAACAGACAGACACACGCACGCTCACATACGCACGCAGACACAATGTGGTGCTTAAAATCTTCTGGCTTTGCGTAAAAGAAGATACATGAGGATCAGTTAATTTTGATTTTATTCAACATATTCCCCTCTCAGATTCACACACTTATTGCAGCGTGATACCCTTAAAAATAGGAACTAGATGCCCTAAGCATTAGTAAACTTTCGAGAAGATGGAATTATTTCTTTTGGGATTAGATCTTGATGTACTTATAAAACTATAAATAAAAGAATGTAGATAAATATTGGGCTGAAAACACACTTCACGCCCGTGTGTGGGAACCTACGTAGTCGTGCAATACTAGCAAAACACCTCTCCCCGTAAACTTCACCCTCTTCAAAACGCTAAAACAGATCAGAAAATATTGGCTAATGATGATTTACGTGATTGAAAAATCGGATCTTCTTTACTTAGTTACCTTTCGTCATCGACAAGTTTAAGTATGATTAATTTAAGAATATAAAAAAGAAAGCGTTAATGAAACTAATGCGTTTATAAAACACGCTAGACTTTCAACAAGAAGATACAAGGAAATTATACATGCACACGATTAATCAGAGAACTTGGCAGAGAATGCAAACTATCCGCAGGTAAACTTTCTTCATTATTCAATGTATATTTGATTTTCTATTTAGTAATTCTGGTCCCTTATTTGATTTAAATTTCTGATTGTTTTAAATATACAAGTTTATCATGGGCGAAAGGACTACATATTCAATTAAGGGGAAAATTTATTACAAAGTCTAACATTGCGGGCAACATTCATTCGCGCTGTTCATATAGTAATGCCAGTAAATATTCTATTTTGTTATCTCCGATGATCGTGCCTTGCCCTGATCTGTTAATTCCTCGACTTGTTCACATTCATTTCCCTTTTGGCTGCATTTGGGGACACACACACAGACGCACATACACACACATCCTTAATCGTATGATGATAGATTACAAGAATGTTATGGGGATAAATAACAGCAATAAAAATATCTCTTTCAATTTTTATCACAATGCGAGCAAGTTTAGCAGAGAGGATAAGTCGATGACGTCAATCCCAATGTTCAATTTATACTTACATTATTGACCTCCTGAGGAATAAAAGGCAAATAGGTTCTCGGTAGAATTTAAAAAGAGGACATAAATAGCCGGATGAATTCTAGATAATCGTTTTCTTTGACATGCAATCGATTCTACAAGCTCGTCACCTTAGAAATAACAATAATCCACTGTACTATAAGAAGAGGTTGGACATTTGGAGGAAAAGGATAGTCGATTATGTCAACACCAGTGCATGGTTGGTACTTATTTCATCGCCCCGAAAAGGGAAAATCGATCTCAGTGAAATTTGAACTCTAAATGTAACGACAGATAAAATGCTGTTAAGAATTTTGTCCAGAGTGCTACAGATTTTGCCTGCTCGCCGTTCAAAAATAACAGAAATAATAGTAAAATAGGTTACAAATTTCTGTTCTTTTGCCGAACAGCTAACATATGGGAACATAAACACAGACTTCAAATCGAGGGTCTCATCTCTCACAGCAGCAAAGTAGCGAGTATTTCGTGATTCTAAAATAAACAACGCTTAATGTATACTTTTCGGGTTTATTCCTGAAAAGTATTTTGAATATCTGCCTTGTAGCAGCAACGTATGCGTTACCAAGTTACTAATGGAATATTTAATTGCATTGTATACCTGCTAGAATATTTAATTGCTTTGGAGAGAATATTTAATTGCTTTGTAGACCTGCCCACATATTTCTCAAATTCTCACGACCTTAAAGAATGGACATTTTGTGTAAGTGTCATAAATTTCTTTATGAAACATCGGACAGGGCACAATTAGAACATTTTTAATCGATTAGGATTGATCTGACATCGATCAGCAATAACAACAAATTTTAGGTATCAGTTGGTTGCAGAGTATATTCATAAGTAAAATAAGTTATTTTTGTTATTTTTTTCATACCTCAAGGTGATACAAAGTGTCATCACAATTTGGTCTACACACCGAAAACTAAAATGCAACGATTATATTGCAAACTTTAGGTGGTCATCGGTTTGCTAGTTGTAGTACTCAACATATCTCTTGTTATACAAACGCATACGGAATAGTCAACTCCTTAACAGGTTTTTGGTCATAATACTGCTCACAAAGATTTGCCTAGCATTAATAAACAACAACAAAAGCGATTTGTTATGACTTTTTTATATGTTTATATCCCCCAAAAGTATAACTTATGTGACGAAAAATTTTCATTGATAAAATTACATTGAGTGAATTAAATTTTCTGTTTTGCCATTTCCTATTCGCCTAATCGCCACGTATTCTTGGTGCAAAATTATATTTTAGCCTTGTCTATACAATAGCTGATGTCTATACAATAGCTTCTTAACAGGAATCCTTGTATTTCTTTGTATACTGGTAGCACATTAATTGTAGTGAATTTCGCTTTGATTATATAAAATTCACTATCTGATGAATATTTGCCTATATGATTGTGTCACTAATTAGCTTTGTATCGAATATCCATTTACCAACTTGTATTGACAAAGTGTAATTTTGTTAGTCTAATAAAATCCTGTCAGTTGATATTGTGCTTTAATTAGAAAGAAACATATAGACATATTCTATCTGACACGAAATTAATCTAACAAAATATTTCAGATGGAATATTGCCGTTAACAATATACTTCTCACTAGCAAATATTCACAGATTGCTATAATTTAATATGTACGACTCTCACCTAGCATTAGGTCATAATATATACTTTTATTCTACAATAAAGAGGAGAATCTTCAAAGAAACTTGCTTTGAAAATAATTACCCAACATGATTTTTACATCACGCTTGCTGTAAAATAACGCTTTTCATTATAATTAATAGCTTTCTCTGCAAGCATTGTTATGTCGCTCTGTACGCGAAAACGATTGCATTTGTTAATGATAGGAAAATATACTGATATACTTATAGGTGAATACTAGTTGAGATATATGGAAGCGAATGAGAATGGAAGAAATCATTATCGGTAATGTCTGTAATTTAAACGTCCTCATTCAAGTCACGTGATTTTATTGGTAAGAACTATGTTGTTGTCAATTCCAATTAATGGTTGCAGAAGGTAATTATCCTTCGATAATTACCTACCATACCGTATTTTATGATACAGCTCGTATTCGAACGAATCGAAAACTGATCAGAGAAGCAATTTCAAAACAAGTATTCTATCCTTGCTTTGTAATTTCATTCTCTTTATTACGAAGAAACAATATAATATTTTCGAAAAGTTATTTCGCAAAGAACCAAATTACCGTTACAATGTACAAAGCTTTATAGTTCCCATAAAAATTTCACAAAATGATTTCCATAAAAGAGAGTTACATTACTTCTCTGTGATTGATCAAACACAATGTAAAGGTTTAAAATTTGACCTTTTCACAATATGCTATAAAGCAAAAATAAGTAGAATACAGTATTTAATGATTTTCACTATCTCTTTGTGCATGTCCCTTTTTCCGAGCTAAAATTCCGTCGAAATCATTTTAGTATTTAATTCGTTTGAAGTTAAGGAAATCTGTACCAGTAACTATCTTTATAATAGTAATTGTCATACGGACACACAAATGTTCGATTTTTAAAAAATCCTTTTAATTGATACTAAAATAAGTGAGGCATAAATATATGTGTCATAGATATATGGGTAAGAAGTTGTTTAGGCAAAGCTGTGTATTCGGGTTCGAGTTAACCTCAGGCAGCTTAGAATTTTTTTTTCTGCCATAGTCCTAGCTTCACGAAATCCATGTCAGTGGAATGCAATTATTAGAAACTGTAGTTTTGTGTTTGCGTGTGTGTGTTGCTCTACTTGTGGATGCAGGCATACGTGTATGTACTATTTGATTCTTTGTCTGAAGAATTTTTGTAGAGCTATTATACATGATTTGTTGCACCAAACATAAACTAATCCTTTTGTAGTCCAGATTGTCCTCAATATGAGGTTTCATACGTACCCCTTCCTTGTACGCACAATTTTATAGCATCTTGTACTATATAATCCATGCCAGTAACTTCCTTTATTTAAGATTATGGGTTGTGACTTATATGTGCTACAGTTAATAAACGTAGGCTGGAACACAAAAATTCCTGCTTCGTCGCGTAGGTCGAGTCACATAATTATCAGCAATAAATGTACATAACGAAAACGCCCTATGTTCTAGAATCGACATGTTTTTCAGTTAGGCTTATAATAGCTTCACTTCAGTATCCTGCGTAACATCAATCACTAGAATAGCATATTATCATTAAATATATTATAACTACTTCAATGTAAATTCTAAAGTAAAGGATGCATTGTACCATACTTTAGCTGTAACGTATGCATATGAATAGACCCCATTTTTCAGCATGCATGTATTTCAATATATAAACACACATGCGCATGTGTGAGTGTGTGTGTGTGTGTGTGTGTGTGTGTGTGTGTGTGTGTGTGTGTGTGAGTGTGTGTGTGTGTGTGTGTGTGAGTGTGTGTGTGTGTGTGTGCGTGCGAGTTTGATTTACTTATCTGACTGAAAAATTGTAGTAGGGTTTCACTTTGCCGGTGAGTGGAATGGACCAACGTGAAATAAAGATAAAGTGGTGTGCTTTAGAACACAGGGTACGACCGATTTTTGAATCGAAACCACGGTCTTGCAGTTTGTATCTCTCTCTCTCTTTCTCTCTCTCTCTCTCTCTCTCTCTCTCTCTCTCTCTCTCTCTCTATATATATATATATATATATATATATATATATATATATATATATATATATATATATATATGTATGTATGTATGTATACTATTTGTATTATCTGGTGATACCCGGAAAAACAAGGGTTATTTCCACTTCCCATTCTCATTACACTGTTCCATGTCCTACTATACCGTTCCCTGTTCAGTTCTCGTTTTATTTCCGTTTCCATTCCTATCCCGAATCTTTTGTCAATATATAAAAATTTTCATGTAATTTTTAAATCTCATAATTTGTGACAGTAATATGGATAACCTACAAATGTAGAGAGTCAGACAGTAATAGGACGTGGCACACACAAACACACACACACGCGCGCGCGCGCGCACAAAGACACACACATATGCACACACACAAATGGACACACACGAACGCGCACGTACACACACAAATTTTAAAACGTACACACAGGTAATCACGAGTTTAAAATGGCGTATAGCAGACACGATTGCATGGTTGTGAGTTCAATTCACGGCGAGGGGCTGTGTCCTTAAGCAACACGTTTTAATTCACGTTGCACCAGTCCACTAAGGAGGCAAAAATGAGTAGTACCTGTATTTCAAAGGGCCAGTCTTGTGACACTCTGAGTCACGCTTAATCTCCCTGGGAATTACGTTAAAAGTACACGTATCTGTGGCGTGCTCAGTCACTTGCACGTTAATTTCATGAGCACGCTGTTCAGTTGATGGTCTGGGACCCTCGTAGTTGTAACCGACGGAGTGCTCCTATGTATGCATGTATGTATGTATGTATGCATGTATGTATGTTTGTGTGTATGTATGTATGTATGAATGAATGTATGGAGGTGAGTGTTTCATTGCGATGGAGAGCAGAAAATTCAACAACCCACCTCTCTCCTTAAAGCAACGTATTTCTCACACCCACCTTTCTCTGTATGTATGTGTGTGTGTTTGTGTGTGTGTGTTTGTGTGTTGTATGTATGTATTGACGAAAGTATGCATGCAGTGTTACGTATATATTACAGCTTTATTAACGTTACATCACATTCACACCGCTGTTATTGCCTTCATTGATATGTCACCCTCTCTCTGCTACTAGCTTTCCCTCTGTTACTTCCTCAGAATTATATGTTTTGCAACTTTCTCATTTTATCTCATAATTCATCCAACGCCCTTGAGGGGCATATTAACGATATTTTAGTGAAATACAATTAACCTATTAATGAACCGGATGTTAGTGTTACATGTATGCAAAGTTTCGTGAATATTGGTTCGGTGGTTTATTCACTAAGCTGGTAACAGACAGACAGAAATTGACATTTATATATATATAAATATATGTATTTAAATACTTGCGTAAACATATCTATGGAGATATATGTTTATAAACATTTGCGTAGACATATCTGTAGAGATATGTATTATATACATATATATGCATTATATAGTCAATGTATAACATATAAGTACATGATATACATACATATGAATATATATATATATATATATATATATATATATATATATATATATATATATATGTGTGTGTGTGTGTGTGTATGTGTGTGTGTGTGTGTGTGTATGCATGTATATATGTATATGTATAGGTATATATACCTGCATGTCTCTTTGTGTATGTATATATAAATATGTATCACAAATTTTACATGTACCTAAAAGTATTGTAAAGTAAAATGTATATTAAAAACTATAATTTTATACTTAGAAATGGATAAAATATCTAGAAATTTATATAAAGTTGTGCACAACATTATATCGCTTTCTATATAATATTTTGTTTATTCAATAAGGAATCTATAATTTGATATGAAAATATCAGTAATGGATTAAATGAACTGCAGGATACAATTTATGTTTATCTTAATATAAGGAAATGTGGCTCATATTTATATAGACATTTTGAAGAGCAGATATATTATATATGAAATAAATACTCCAAATTACAATATTAGCTGTATTGTACATTATTTGTAAGTACTTTCTCCTAATAAATTTCTCATTACGTCTTATATGTCAGAAAGCAATTTAATTATGATTATCTGAAATATATACGAATAGAAACAGAAGGCCGGGAAGTATATTCTAGTCTCAAAAGAGTGAACATTAAGCAAAGATATATGATATCATATTCATATTTATAATTCTGCAATTATTGCCAATTTACACGGTTATGGTAATATTTTACATTACATTATAAATATCAATTTTGGAAATTCATTATGTTGGTAGAAGGATGATTTTACCGTCACACAGTAATAGCATCTTTCATATATTGTGTTCATACTCCAAACTTCTACCTCTTAACAATACAATTTGCAATTCTGTACACCAGAAAATAATAATGCAATGCGTATAACAGTATTAGAACCGTGAAATTAACGGATGTCGAGAATATTAAAATACAGACGGCAACATCGAAAGTGTGACGTAAACAGGTTTTTCGTTGAACGCTAAAGTTAACTTCTTTCAAAGATACGGAGTCCTACTGTTTAGAACAGCAAATAGAATATGCATTTTAACATTAATCCTTTGCATCATTTTTATGTTTTATGTTCGTTCCATCCATGACAATCCTACCGGTTGCTTGTTTTACATCTCTTATCTAACTTGCTATCGTATTGGTCTCCACTAAGACAGATAGAGAGAGAGAGGATGAGAGAGTTAATATACGTTTTAACAGCAACTGTAGTTACTATCTAACTCATATTATACATGGCCTGCCCTGTAGTAACATACTAATCATATTTCAATCTGCATTTTCCCAACCATAATCCAAACCAACCATATTTCATTCCTTTCCCCTATTTTGTCCTTCACACTGATATCATATCATCATATCTCAATCTGCATCTATTTCAAAACGGGGGCACCAGTTTTCATTTATGTTTTATGTAGTGTTTTTGGTACCGAAAGACTTTCAAACTTCGTATACTTATCTATTTTGTGTTATAGAACAGAAAAAAATTTTTGTATTCGAATTTATTTCATGTAAAAAATTGTCTTATTTCGATAATTTCTACTAATCACTGACGTCTATTCAGCTGAAAACAGTTAGCGCTCTAACTGTGTATATCGTATTAATCCCGTAACCCTAACCCTAACCCTAACTAGACTGTTAACCCTAACCCTAACTCTAGAATCCGAACTCTAAAATTGTTACTCACATAGATACGCACAGCGTAATTTATTATATAAACAATATATGCGTATAAATTACGATTAAACCGGATGAAATATGTCACAGGGAATAACATTTTTATGACCACCCAGCAGTAACTCTATTCAGCTGAATAGACGTCAGTGATTGGTTGACATTACAGAAATACGACAACTTTAACATAGAATAACTTGCGATGTACGTTTTTTTGTTAAGAAGACTAAGAGTAAAAGATGTTTTATATGACACATTCTACCAGTGTCCCAAGTTTCAAAGTGTTTCGTTAGTGTTTCGTTAAGAAAATACTGGTGCCCCCGTTTTGAAATAGATCCAGCAACTGTAGTTACTACCTAACTCATATTATACATGGCCTGCCCTGTAGTAACATACTAATCATATTTCAATCTGAATTTTCCCAACCATAATCCAAACCAACCATATTTCATTCCTTTCCCCTATTTTGTCCTTCACACTGATATCATATCATCATATCATATAATCATATCCCAATCTTATCTCACTTCACGCCTTACATCTGTCATTCACTATGAAGATGATACTCTTGTCTAATTCCTGTCTCTATCAAATCACATGTTCAACCTTTTTTTTTTTTTTTTTTTGTGAATGAAATTCTGCTGGCCATTATTTTTGTGCAATTTTTATGAAGCTGTTTTTAAGTGACAGTCAAAACGACAATGATAATAGCAATCACGACGTCTAGAACACAGGATATATAAATAAATATCTCCGGATGTGCATAGGAAATACGACACTACGTATCTGATTTTGGTTGCAGTCGAACTCTCAAATGTAGCAGTGGCACTGTGGTTAAGAGTCATCCGCATCAAAGCGGTACTCGGAACTGAAATACGCCAGGCTGATATTTAGATCTATCACATTAAATCGTTGTAAAAAGGCGTTTGATAAATGGTAGTAAGACAAAAGGGATGGTCGATGAAATCTTTAAGTTCCTATCATGCCAGTAGAATATAAAACGGTTGCAGCAGAAATTAATGAGGCATATAGAGCTTCATATGACGTGAATATGATCGCAATGTCAAATGCATAAGGGTTGTGTGAAATGTTAATATGCTTAAACACTTTCTTTAACAAAGGTGTATAATGTATGTATAATATTTAATTCCACTGTAACTTTCGCTCAAAAAAAACAACAAAAAAAAAATCGTGTTAAAATTTCAAAATAACATTAAATTAATAATCAGAGGTTCCCTGAAAATCACAGGGAATTCCATCCATTTTAGTTATAACAAATGTGTATTTTGAAGAGCGTTGTCAGAGATAGAAGGGTACCGTCAGCTGTTCATTTGAAAGTGCCAGTAACTGACTGAAGGAAAAAGGAAAATCAGCCGGAGGTATGATACTAGCTATAGCTACAGAATGGAATCTTTAATATGTATCCATGTCGCGGATGATGGTTGTGAAGCATATGCTGGATTAAGGCTTCCAACCAGATCCAATTATTGTCTCTTTATTATTGTCTCTCCAGTTATGTCCGCATATTTTGCAGCTATAAAATTGCTCATTAACGCTTCGGTACGTCCGCAGTTACCTTAGAATTGAAATTGAGCAAGGCTCCGTGCAGGAAAGTTATACTAAAAACCATAGAGATTCTCAGTGAACGATTCTTACCACATATATCCACACCAACATTCATATCTTTTTGGCTGGTAGATCACAATTTTTAACATATCAACTTTGTCATCAACAGCGATATATCTCATGAGCAGAAAGTTTTCAAAGTATTCAGCAAAATAGTTTTCATGTCTGAAATTATTTTATATCATAGTAATTATAATACATTTCATGATGTTACGCTGCTATCTTATTGAAGTGGAATTCAGTATGAAAGTATGACGACGTTTGTCTAAAGTATTACTCGTGCAGTTAACGAAATGCGAAAATCGATATTTCTTTGTGGAAGGCCCTTATGTAATGTTCAACTATAATATATAAATACAACGATATACGTATACACACATACATACACAAACTCTCGAAGGTGCAAGTGCAAACACATTCATGTACACACATACGCACATACAGTTAAGTATAATCTATCTATCTATCTATCTATCTATCTATCTATCTATCTATCTATCTATCTATCTATGTCTTAGTTTCAAATTTTGGCACAAAGCCGGCAGATTTGGAGGTGGAGATAGGTCGGTTATCTCAACTCCGGTGTTCAATTTATTTTATCGACACCGAAATCATAAAAGGAGAAGTCGACTCTGGAGGTATTTGAACTCGGAACGTTAAACTGGAAGAAATGCTGTAAGTGTTGCGCAGTAATGAATCTACCAGCTCACCACCTATCTATCTATCTATCTATCTATCTATCTATCTATCTATCTATCTATCTATCTATCTATCTATCTATCTATCTATCTATCTCAGCTTGTGTTTATGTGTGTGAGAGATTTTTGTGTTTTTGTGTTTATGTGTTTGTGAGAGAGTTTTCGTGTTTTTGAGTGTATGCATGTGTGTATTTATGTACGAAAATTAGAAATAAATATTTTACTATACGTGGAAAATTCTTTATAAGATAAGGTTTAATTTGGTTTAAACATATTTCTATATATGTTAAAATCCATTAATGCAGCCCCAACCACAAACATATATACCAATATATATATATATATATATATATATATATATATATATATATATACATATATAAATTTTTATATTGAAGATGTGTTATTCTCACGTGCAACATTTTTTTATATCATCGCAATGAATCATATGTTTCTCAGTGTACTGTAGCTGTTGTGCTCCGAATCTATGATATTTACGTTCTTTAACTGAGTCAAAGCAACATTTCAAATGCTACTTTTATAATATTATCTGGAAGACATGCTTGTATTTTTTATATATATTTAAAAATTTTCTTTTATTATCAGCAGCTTTGTATTGAAGCCCGACTTTATAACCGTTATGTTGACTATAAACGTATTTTTGAAAGGATTCATTATAGAAATTTAGAAAATCTATTGAAAACTTTGAGTCGGATTCTGATCAATAATATTATCCATATAGAAATCTGTTTGAAAATTTTATTGTATTTTGAATTTATTTTTCACGTTTTAAACCGTGTTATTTGGTTTCGTAAAAATGTTAGAAAATGAAGGGTAAAGAACTTGTTGCAATAGTGTTCGTCGTTCTATATGGATTGAAATTCCCATTACATGGATCGTATATTTGTTTATAATCCTAGGAATGATGTTGTCATAGTAAAAGTAGAATGCATAAATAATATAATAATGCTGGGTTTTTAATCTCTACAGCTGCTCCACAAATATGTTAGACTATTTGCAGAACCGCATTTTTAACGTGTGAAATTATATCATCGACGGTGATATTGCTAATAAGCAGGACATTTTCAAAGTGCTCAGTAAAATATTTTTCCACTTTGAAATTATTTTTTTAATATCAATAATTATAATATACATCATGAAATTACACAACTTTGCTATGGCGTGATGAATGGTATTCAACCGCCCATGATACACTTTTGGTTCAGGGAGTCCGAGACATTTGAATCGTAGGGAGAAGGGTATCCTCAGACAATGGAAGTGGCCCTGAATGCTTACAGCATAGAGAACTCTGCTAAAATTAAGTTGTTAAATCGGGTGTACAAATTAATTCACCCGATTTAACAATACCTTATAAAAGTATTTACAACTGCAAGATTCCTAAGAAATACTACAAACTACTTCCTCCGCCCTGGGTTGCTAACCTAAGGTACCGACCCTGAGAAGATGAAAGATAAAACTGTTTTCAGCAGGATTTGAAAAAAGAGAGCAGAGAAACGGAACAAATACCGCAAGCCGTTTGGTTTTACGCTCTAACGATTCTGCTAATACGCCATATTGAAAAGTCAGTAAATCGTCAGAGAAAATGTCTTTTTGTAATTTAACTACGTTGCTTTCCTTTCTAAGATCAAATTCAAAATCGACTTTACCGTTTATCCTTCCGGTGTCGATAAAATAAATACATTTCAAGTACTGTGATCGATATTATCGATCGGTTATTTCACAGAAATGTGTGTCCTTGTGATTCTGATAAAATCTATTATTAATACACATCAACACTAATTCACAGAAAATCTATCTCGTTATTGTTAGATGTAGAAAGCAATTAATTGACGCTGTAGAATAATAGATAAATAACCCGGCCCTTAGAAATATCAAGTTGAGATTTCTGCTGGCAGTCAATTTTCAAGTCATATATGCCAGTTAGTTTTCGTTTTAGATAAATAGAAGACGAACATCAGTGAATCTTATGTTCCAAAGTCAATAGAATAAGGTTAGTCACCTGTCTAAGCTATTTTGTTAATTGCACTTATTGGGAGCTGGATTTAACTTTCAGTGAAATGGGTCTAAGGAAGGAGGACAAAACCATCGTAGTCGTCCTTGTCATCAACGATGGTGAATATTGTTGCTGTTGCTATTGTTATTGCAGACCAATTATCAAAAAGGAATTCGAGCTATGACCATTCTGCCTCTTCTTTTGTTATTCACGTGTATCTAGGATCACATTATCAAGTGGATCTGTGTTTTGTTTTAAGAAATGTATGTCAAGTTAAGCTGACATGAAGGAGGTACATTAGGTGCCTGGAAATACTTCTAGCATATTCGTTCATAAAAATAATGAGAATGTAAATCATTTCATTTGACGTATTAACCCGTACCAATAAATTTATGCTCGCAGTATATATATGTCATTCAGAAGTCTGTTCGCATACATGAAACTGCAAAAGAAACGCGATTTTTAAAAATATCATTTGTGTATGGTAAATTCTAAAAAATTATTCCCGAGATATAGTGGCCGCCAACAAACTGCATTGCCGTCATCCTGCTCGAGGGCCTGTCCTCACCAACCCGCCACACGCAGCACCGATATTGGCGGCATCAACAATGGAGGTTGTTAGTCTTCTCTGACGAGAGAACTGGTACTGTGTTTCCACCACGAATGGCAGAATGAGAGTGTGATGTAGGAGGGGTGAACGCTACAGAGATGCATGTGTTATGGAGAGAGACGTGTGGGTTGGCAAAACCATCATGGTTTGGACTGCTATAAGCCTAAATCAGAGAATTAACCCCTATCAGTTCCACAATGTTGATGCAGGCAGAGTGAATGGCATCAGAGCGCAGCGCTTTGTTGACCAGATCCTAAGACCTCACATCGTGCTCTTCTTTACGCGTCACCATAGCCACGTGTTCCAGCAGGACAATGCTCCCACCCACAAGGCCAGGGTCACCATGAACTTCCTGCGTCAGCATAACAAAAGAACCATAATGTGGCCGGCTCTCATCTTGTATTTGAACCCAATTGAACACCTGTGGGATGAAATCAGGTGGTCCCAAGGCCGACAACTTGTGTGGAACTGGTGACAGCTTTCCCCGGGGTGAGGTCATAGGTGCCAATGGGTTTTGTGAACCGCCACATGCAATCCATGTAGCGATGGTGTATGACCTTTTGAACACCCAGGGAGAGCATACACGGCATTGCACATATCACACCCTACAATCTTGATGTACTGGATCTGTCCACTACCAGAACGCATGACAGCGACTCATAGATTGTAGTCAAAGTGCATCCAAAAAAATCGATGTTATCATACTTATCTAACTTTATGTCGGTTATAATGAAATTAAAATGAATTTCACTGTCACACACGTCTCGCGTGTCTTTTGTGATTCAGTGTACTTTGCGATACTTTGAGTAACTTTATTCTAGTGCAGCCTTGTATCGACCGTAGCCCTGTGAAGGAATGTTTGTTGAAGAAAATATGTCGGAAAGACCATCT
Organism: Octopus bimaculoides; assembly: GCF_046866305.1. Classification (NCBI taxonomy): domain Eukaryota; kingdom Metazoa; phylum Mollusca; class Cephalopoda; order Octopoda; family Octopodidae; genus Octopus; species Octopus bimaculoides. The sequence continues at coordinate 161,165,977 of NC_142930.1, read as the reverse complement.
TAAAGGTAATTTCATGGGCATTTCCTGTTCTTGGGTAGTATATTTAACCAAAACGAATCTCAGTTTAACACCACCAGCAAGCATTTAGATGTCTTATGAGTCAAGTCTTTTGTAAGAATTCGTATCATGTTTTCTCTCTAGATATAACATTTACAGTTCATTTCGTATAACTTCTTCCACACAGAAAGTAAAAAAAAATATAAACTCATTAGAATAACTGAAACAAGTAACAGTTAAAATACTCAGAATATATCTATCGAGAATATATGAGAAATACTACACAGCATAATTAAATGCTCTCATTTTTTGAATAAGTCGTTTGTAATCTCTGACTTCAAATCACATCACATCTATGTCACCTTTGCCTTTCATCGCTCTAGAGCCGACATCTTAAGTAGCATGTATTTACCGAGGTTGATTGAAGCGTCTCCATAATTCCTTTACAACAGTGCAACTTTGTGCTAATGCAATAAATCATTATTCCATCTGTGCCGTCACATCTCTAAAGTACATGTGACCTCCTCGTTATTGTCTGAAACTCGGCGGAGATTATATTTAAAAACTGTTATCTCTTACTGCAGTTGATAAAATAATTATACGATATTACGAGGATAGAAACATTTGGTTCTCTCTATATATACCTTTGGTTCTCTCTTATCTGAAACAAAATTGCCTTAGCATAAAATCAAATGAACTATTTGCATTTATCATTCCGCCTTCAGTTCAAATTTCTAAATTTATTCATTTGAAATTCCTTTAGATTTACATATAGCAATCTGACTTGACAGCTTCAACAATTAGCGAATAATAAATTCTTTCAAGTATTCAAACTAGTTCTATTTTGTGAATTAAATAGAAAACATAATTTAGGATTTTAGATGAAGATGAGAAATACATTAGAGAAAGAAATAAAATTGTGTGAGATTCGTATTTTTTTGTCAGTAACATTCCAGTTACATCTACTTCTCATTTATTAGGGGTTTTTATATGAATATAATTATTGATATTTTAAAGAGCTTTGAGCTTAGAAAGTCTCCAATACTCGGGGCACATTAACATTATTGAGTTTCCTCTTCCTACTGAATTGCCACCTACAGATGCAAACCAGAAAAATAACTCTTAGAATTCTACTGTTCAAAACTATCCAGCTTCCATTGTATTCCTTGTATGTTTTGAACGCGCATATTCAAATCTTCAAATACATCGTTAACGCCTTTAAATTATTGCTGTGAATGACGTTACGGTTGTTCTTATTAACTCTCCTGTAAAGACAAGATCAGCTGTAGCTATGTTCAAAGATGTTCCAGTCGTGACGATCATAGCTTCAATTAATGCATATTATGCCCAAATCTTATTATTCAATGTTTCCTTACTCTTTTAAGAAGGTAGGATGTAATTTAAGCAATATTTTGCTTCTGGTCCACGCATGTATTAGCCCTTATTTCGGCAGAATGATTCCAAAATCACATTACCTGAGGTTTCATTTCACTTTTCAGATAATATTTACGAAAGATTTAGCTAGCGTTTCATGAAAATCGGAAAATATGACTAAGACGTACCTGTTTTCTTCTTGGGAAGTTATTAGTATTGAAGTTGCACGTGGTCTATGATATCACCACCACATTAATTAAATATGAAATGATGGACTTTACTAGCGATGTTCATTGTCAGAAAAGGCTAAATGTGTGCTAACCTAGCGGAGTTACTTAATTACTTACATTATCTCAGCTGAAGCATGTTCGAGGACGAATTTACCACTCATCTTTTCCGTACCAGTAAAGTTTCACGTTTGATTTAAACGCTAATACACTTTCACAAATTTTGAGAACTTGTTTCAAATCAACCAACCAATAATAGTCTAGAATGTAAAGTTTTCACTCAAGAAGCCAGTGGGTATTTCTAATTTTAATTCTACCCGAAATAATAAAAACTGCAAGGTGTTATTCTTAGCAAAACTCTCAAAAAGTAGTTAGATTTATCAATTGGCAATTTTTATGCTTATGAAGCCGAAGTATATTTTACACTCAATCAAAAAGAAATATCGACTTATGAGTCGTAATTAATCATATCAATTTTGACCTATTGTATTATATTTGATCGCACTGCTACTTCCTTGCTAAATTGATAGTTGTCTTGTGTTTTCGAAATATATCTGCGTACGATGTGGTAGAAATTTCTGCATTTATTATTTTTTTTATTTTTTCAGTAAAATATTGTATCCGAAATTGAATTTACACTACAATTACATTACTTTTATAGATTTAGCCTTTCATTCATTTTCACTTCATTAGTAATTGTTCATTGGTTATTATATAATCTATGGTTGATACGAGGCTGCAGTAGAATAAAGTTACTCAAAGTGTCGCAAAGTACACTGAATCACAAAATAATCATAATAATCCATTCGGCTATCGGCACAAGGACTGAAATTTCGAGGGACGGAAATAATCAATTACACCGACCCCAGTACTCAAGTTATTTAAGTCGGCCTGGGCGGCATTTCAACTCAGAACATAAAGAAATGCTGCTATGAATTTTGTCCGTCATGTTAACGATTCTAACGCAGAACCACTTTCCTAACAGCGATAATAATAATAATCGCGATATATAATAATGACATGCAGCTAATGATTTGCACCTGGATGCAGGTGAACACATTTGAATGTGATTTAATTAAACAAGAAGTTGAAATGTGCAAGTAATCGCGACTGAAGTTCTACTCATTCTAGAATACAGAGCTCCGAGGAATAATAAATGTGAAAATTTCATGAGGTATGTTGAATAAGTAATCTGAAACTTGGAGTATTTAGTACTTAGCTGTTGTTAACTCCTGCACAAGGTCACAATTTATGAAAGCGTGCAAAAGACTAATTATCATAAATATATCGCTGGTGCTTCTTAGATGTGTCTTAGAAATTTATATGGATTAAATGCTTAGAAAACCTTATTCGGATTTGAACTCATCAATTAAAAATAAAAGAAATAATACTCCTAAGCATTTCTTCTATAACCCTTTCTACTTTTCTTATACATTTTACTTAGTTAAAAGGTAGTGATTATAATTTAGAAGCTATTGTTTATTGCATTACGTACGAAAATACAAACGAATGAAACAGTTAAACTAGATTTCAAGTAGCCATATCACTGTAGATTTCAATGTCAAATCTTATTTGTGTACCAGAATTGACATTTATCGCTGTACCTTCATTAATTTACGGACCATGCATTTAGTGGGGTGATAAAGTCACCTCTACATTTTAATTTAGATTTTTTTTATGTATTACTGAAATGAGAATAGACAAAACACTTCACACATTTCAGGACATTTGAGATTTGGTAGAGAAAGAAAGGATGCTATCCTTAGATGAG
>NC_142930.1:161132608-161160108 GCF_046866305.1 Octopus bimaculoides | reverse complement strand
AGAAAATCATTCTAGACATAAACGACCGCGTTTTGCAGAAATAATACGCTTGCGACTACGTAATGGAATGCATCATCCTTTTTTTTGAATTCAGAAGGAATGTGTTGATTCTATTAGATCTGACATAATATGTTGGACTCGCTTTTCTTTCGTCTATTATGTATCCATTTAAATAAAGAATTTAATAGAAAAATACATGAATAAATACTTTTGAAGCATGGATGTATGATTAGTAAGTTAGTATCACAATTACATGTTCCGGTTCCAGCACTTTGCGCTACAAGGGATTTAGTTTCTTTCACCAGTAAGTGTTACAGTATACTAAAAAAATCACGTCATGTTATATCGATCGAATGTACTGCTTGCGCTTTTTTACGTCTCTGAGTAGGTGAAAGGAAAATTAGAAAGTGAAATATAAAAAAAAATTGATATTATATGTCATAGATTAATTCTGTCCTCATAAAAAGACATTTAATACGTAATGTACACATATACAGGATTGTATGAAAAAGAACACTATTCTAAACTCATAAACTAACACACGCCAACGGGGGCGTATCTGTATCCTCACTCAGCAAGTTATAGTGTAAGTTAAATCTCTAGTCCATCGTATGTGTTTCATTTACGTCCGTTTCATAGCATATGTCGTGCACAATACTGACGATAGAAACTGGTTTAGAATTCTTTGTATTTAGTGAAGTTGACAAGTGTTTGCATGTAAAACTAACGCAGAATAAGTATTAAGATAAATTGCTTTCAATGTTATATATTTCATCTTTCCCAAACACACGCGCACGCCCATATATAGATAGATAAATACATATATGCAAATACACACACACGCACAAACACACACATATATATATATACATATACATATATATAAATAAATAAATAAATGCAAACCTATATATATATATATATATATATATATATATATATATATATATATATATATATTATAAGGTTTAACTAATTAATCAATAATGTATTCACTCTTGTTCTTTACAACTACTTCTCAACGTCCAGGAAGATTTTCAATACCTCGTTGGTAGAATTCACCTGATTTCGACTCGAAACATTGATCCAGCCAGGCTCCCAATTCTGCATCAGTATTGAACGAAACTCCTTGCATAGTATTTGAAATAGAACGAAAGAAGTGGAAATCCGTTGGTGCTAAATCAGGAGAGTACGGCGAGTGTGGCAGCATTTCCCACCCATGCGTTTGAAAGGCTTCCTTGGTCATATTTTATTTTCCTCGACCCAATCTCTGGCGTCTCTGAATCTAACTTTAATTTTCTCTTGTGGTTGCTACTAACTTGTCCCTAGTTCATTTATGCACTGATTTGCCAATTTTCAATTTTAACCATTTTCCCATCTCCCCCATCATAATTAACCCTTACTTTCCTCTTGTTCTTCTTTTTCCTTATTCTGCTTTTTGACTTTTTTCCTATTCTTTTTCACTTCCTCACTTTCATTTGATTTTATCCTTCTGCTTTTCTCTTATCATTTTATCTCTACTATTAGGCATTATGAAAGGAATCTTACGTACGTACATATATATAAATGAGAAGGTTGTTACAGCACTTCAAAAAGGAACTTTTCTTTCTAGATTTCCTTAAGTTTAAATTCGGATTTTAGAATCTTTTACATGTATTTAATATTCGTAATTTTTATACCTACTTTCGTGTCCTCCGTTTCATTTTTTGCACACTTTATTTTATATTCTGCAAGTAACCATTTACATCCTAATCTTCTGTTTCAATTTATAACTTTTCCCAAAACTTTGTTCACATTTTGTATATTTTTTCTATACGCACACACACATACGCACAAACACACACACACACGCATACACATACACACAAACACGCTTGCACTCTCACACACACATACTCCCTCTTTTTTCTTTCCCTCTCACATACACAGACACATATAATATATGCATTTGATAGCGTATGCATATACATTCATGCAAAACATATATATATATGCACACACACACGCATGAATATATATATGATGCAGGTATATGTATATATGTATATATATATATATATATATATATATACACACACACATTTCATGTATATATATATATATATATATGTGTGTGTGTGTGTGTGTGCGTGTGTGTGTGTGTGTGTATGTATATATATGTATATACACGCAAACATATAAACGTATTACATGGCTCTCTCTCTCTCTATGTATATATATATATATATATATATATATATATATATATATATATATATATATATATATATATATATGAATACGTATATGTGTGTGATTGTGCGCAGGTGTGTACGTATGCACTTCTATTTTAACTTTAACTTTCTTAACTACATTCCATATATTCCTTATTCTTCTTATATTAAAAATACATGCTCGGAAAGACAGTTTAGGCTAAAAACGTGACAAATTCGTATTGTGAGAACTTGTCTATACACTTTTGAATCATTTTATAATTGACAGTAAATTCAAGTTTTCCTATGCTTTTCTGTCTACATATCATAGGCATCTGTAATCATTTGCATAGTGTCTCTATCTTCATTTCCAGTCCAACAGTGCTCATTAGAGAACGTTTTTGTTTCCTTTCTTTTGAAAGAAAAAAAATAGAAAAGAAATAAAGCAAGAACAGTAACGGAATTCCTTTGTTGAAGTGTGAATACGTAATGTCCACCCCGCTTTCAGCTTAAGACTTCTTACTGCATGGGATTATTCCACATACGCCATGATGTCTTCGACAATGTCAAGCTGATGAGAATTTAGAAGTTGATATTGTCATTGTTTTTTGTATAGCTTACTGTATGTTAGTGAAACTACTCCACCGTATATAAACGGACAGTAAGAAGTTTTAATGACCCAAAACTTCTTTCATCTACAGCATATTCATGTCTATAATCAATATCATATATCTGTTTTGTGAAATATTTTAAAACTTATTCAGTGATATCAAAGTTTTGTCATAAGTACTTAAATTTCGATATTGAATTCTGTGAATATGTCCGTTGGTTATAAGTTTCCAACGTTCTAAATATTCTTTCTCAGTATTTTTGTATGATGTAAGAGACCGTGGTGTGTATGGGTAACTCTGGATGAAAAAAATACCGCAAAATTTTTTATTCGAATGAAAGGTTTAGGAACAATACATTACATTTTGGTTAAAATTTCATTTTATATATGTGTGTATGTATGTGTATGTATCTATATATGGATGGATGCGTGTATGTATGTTTATGTATGATTATGTATATATGCACCTTTGTGTGTAAATACATATACTTAGTTATATGTATATGTGTATATCTGGATGCATATATGTATAAACACATACACACAACCACACACACACGCACGCAAACGTACACATACCTTACACATACATATATATATATATATATATATATATATATATATATATATATATATATATATATATATATATATATTCATTAATAACAATGGCAACAATAAGAGAATCAGTACAACAATAGCGAAAGAACAGTAATTACTCACTTGAGTATACAAATTAGCATATATGATACATGTGGAATGAATAAATACAAAGGGAAAAAAATGTTTGAGCATGAAACTCTACACCTGGGTCAAACAGAAAAACACTTGAAATATTTGGATGTGCCCTTTTCTGGGAAAGATAAGGTAAATATTTGAAACCAGATAAAGCCTTGATTTTTAATTTTTTTTATTTAGGAAGAAGAGTAAATTACTCTTCTAACCCACAATTTCATCTCATCCCTGCTGCGATAGTTTGAGGATGATCCAAAGTGAATACGTCATTCAATCATGAGGAAATGACGTGGGGAATTGTAGGATATCAGAAGGTAGTAGAGTTTCGGGAATATTTCTATGGAAAAATGCTGAAGATTCGTATTGGGATCCAAGATACTACGGATCCCCAAAAACGTGATAAAATGTCGATCTAAGTTTCATAGAGATGGTGGTAAAGGTTAGAAATTCAGCATAATGCAATTGTTATGGTATTTAAAATATTAGTCCCTTATATCATTTCGTTAATCCACACTGTTACCAAGAAAAATGAAGAAGTTGCGATAGTATTGGCAATAATAGCGACAAGACCATGAGTGAAACCATGAACGAAAGAAAATCGCTAACAACAACATTTTCTCTCGTATATCCCTACAAATTTCACTCATCCAACTTCAAAGAATATGAAGCTTTCATTTGCCTTCCATTTCTTTTTACGTCGGAGTATTTGCTTTCGTCATATCTCCCGACTTGCAACGAAATTGGATCAGGTATTACCTTTTCATTCATCGGAGAGAATAAAGCTATTTAAAAGCTGAAAAGTTAACCAGTCTAATATATCTAAGAAGAATGATGTGAGCTTGCCGGATGTGCTTGATTATGATAAACAAGTAAACACAGTATGGAACACCAACAGTAATAATAATAACAAGAAGTCTATTACTCTAACACAAATATTAAGAAAAGTGCCAACAGAAAAAAGCAAGTTCCGCAAAACCAAAAGGAGTTGAAGAAGTTCATAAAATTACAAACATCATGAAAAAGAAAGCGGAAACAGAGAGAAGGTGAAAACACACTTGCTAAAAGACTACAAACAAAAGACTACTGATGGAGACAATATTAGAAGGTTATATGCAGATTAAGGTGAAATTCCCTATGGGCAAGAAACAGTATAAGAACCACGCACTCTCAAAATGGAAGTCGAGGGAATTCAAACCAAATAAATGAAGAAAAGAGAAAAAAAATAATAGAAAATACCCACACAAAAGGAAGCGAATTGTTGAAAGCATTTTCTATGAATAAACAAGAGAAATAGTGAGAGTAGAATGTGTGAATACACTTGGATTGTTCATATGTAGAAACAAGGTCACTCGGTGGATGACTTCAGGACACTAAATCATTTGAGATATTATTGTCTCAGGACCTTTCTTGTTCGTGTTTCTCCAGAACCAATCCGAATATTAATACCTTTTGCAGCTGAACTAAATTAAACAGGGTTGTGTGGTCGTCGCTCGTGGAAGTTATAGGTGTAAAAATGTATCTATATTGCTCAGATATTTCGAATTGTCTGATTGATTTCTAAAGGATTTTTGACATAACCAGTCTCAATTTCGTGAAACGACATTTGGTTCTCCAGCTCATACTTAAATATAATTTTCATTAAGTTAAGGGACACAGACAGGGTCAAACCTTCTACATTCAAGGTGGTTAGTTACATGGAAAAGATGTTTGTGACAATTATGTTAATCTTAGATTGTCTTCACAAAGATATTTTGTGGGAGAAATTGTTAATGGATATCATCAAACCAAAAATATCAGACTAAATATGTTGGTTTGTATGACAAACCTGCATCATAAAATATAAATTAGATCGGAAATTAATGTCCAAACTCACTGAAATCGTTACTTTATATAATCTATTGAAATTGCAATCAACAAGAACGTTTCTGGAGCATTTTTGCTGTGCTAAAGAAGAATTTCGTATTATCCGACCTAAGACTTGGCCACTAAGAAACGGCTCTCAACCATGAACGGTACGAAGTTCAGTCTCACTTCCTGGCCCTTTGGGTAAGTGTCATCGAGTCGAGAAAAACTTTGTGAGAGGGTTTGGTAGACGGAAGCTGAAATAACCTCGTCGCAGGTGCGTATGTGTGTGTGTGTGTGTGTGTGTGTGTGTGTGTGTGTGTGTTTGTGTTTCTGCCCCTGCATCGCTTAACAATCGACGGTGGTGTGTTTACGCCCCCATAAATAAACTGATTGATTTAGTGCTAGGAATTTAAAAATAGATTACTTGGGTCGATGTAACCGACTAGTGCCCTCCCCCCCCCCCTCCCCCCGAACGTGTTGGCTTGGTACCAAAATTTGAAATGAATATTATTGTTGCCTTTGTTGGTATTATGATACTAGCAACAGCCGAGGAGAGAGCCAAATAAATGAAAAAAAGAAAATGTATCGCCAAAGAAATCTATGTAGAAAATATATATAACCTCTATATAAAACATACTGTTTCTAAGAGAAACATAAAGCCAAAATATTTCAGTACACTTCATGAAATGTTGGCAACTGGTGTCGAATAACTGCTGTACGTAAGATGTACGCGATATGCCGCGACAGAACCACAGGACTCATTGTCACTTAAGGAATGATGCAAACAGGGAAAAGGCTTCGGGCTGGATATAGTAAACCTATTCTTTATAGAAAAATGCATAGCAGAACATCTACTATATGAACGAAATAACGGAAAATTACACCGGATTTAAGACATACATAGGTGTATAATATGTGTGTTTAATACAAATGCGTATATATTATATTAAATATAATAGAAAATAACATATATACTATATATTAGTCAATACTAATATTGCACCCTGTAGGTGCCCGGGTGTTATGTCTTACAGGCAGTTGTATTATTTGTTCCTTTCTTATGGGCAGAATCGGTGCACGAGAAGTATGAAGCACATAACTCACCTTTATAAAGATGCTTTTTGTTCATTTTTTGATGAACAACGCTTCAGTTTCCTTCCACCAAATACAGTCACAAATCTGTGGTTGGCCTAGGGCTATAGTTACAGAAATGTTATTGCAGTTCTTGTAACCAGTTTGAAGATAATGATTTTCTAAACAGTCCTAGCATCCTTATCGTATGCTTGCTATGCTGGTTTAACAGTGTTAGTATTCAACTCCGTACAACGTTTTTTCCTGCGTTGGTAAGTATTTATTCCACAGCCTGTAACCTTACACATTCAAATATATAGTAAGGGAAGTCAAATTAATTTATGTCTTGTTACATGCATATTTTCGCAAATGTTTTAAATTAATTAATGTTCGTAACGGCAACATATTCCTTTGTAAACATTTTATTGTAAACATTTTAAGCTCTACGTGGGGGATTCGAACTTAAACACCAAAGGGATGCCACAGTTTTTTTTATTCTTTTTTGTTGCGTCACTGAGATAGATAAAATTAATAAATAAAGTCCCATTCTTTTTCTCTATAAATAACGTGGAACAAAGCAGAAAAATGCCGAAACATTCTTCTTCTACGGTATTCGAACACGATACCTACCGTAAACGACATAGCTGTCCTGATCTTTGTATTGACACGGTATAATATAAAACACCTAACGGCGTAAATTTGTTGACATAAATAGCTGCAAACACTTGGTACTTATACATCAATAAAGTTCTCATTCTGAACCATTCAAGTTGCGTGAATATATATCTAAAACTGTGTCGTCTTACATGTTCATGCACGCCCGCGCACATACCCGCGCGCGCAGACACACACATACGTAAATACACATACATACGTACATACAACTATATATAAGTGTGTATCTGTGCCGAAAATGCCTTGATCTACCTTCAGTCAACATCTGATGAAAGGGTGTTTACCTTGCGTGTGTCATATTCTACATGTTTCATCTCTTTTCAGTGATTAATATTTCTCCTATAAATATAAATATATATACGTGTATATGTTTATGTGTTAAATGTATATATATATATATATATATATATATATGTGTGTGTGTGTGTGTGTGTGTGTGTGTGTGTGTGTGTGTGTGTGTGTGTGTGTGTGTGTGTGTGTGTGTGTGTGTGTTTATACATATGTACATATATATGTATATATGTGTGTGTGTGTTTGAAGTGCTTCCTAATATGTTTGCTTACTTGTTTTACGTGCATACATCTGTATATACGATTTAGAAATCTAAAATTGTTGCTGCAATGTTCAGAATTTCAGTAGGTTTCATGTACTTTTAATTTCATCTGTGTTCTTCTTGCTATTTTCTTCTCTCGCACTCCTTCCCTTTCTCCCTCTCAGTCTGTATATCTCCATTTCTCTCTCAGTACACAATTCTCCTTATATTCTTGTATTCTTAAATTTTAAATTTGAGCTGTAAAACAAGGGGAAAGTTCTGCCATTTTATGTTTACAGAAACAATAGTGCAGTATATAATAAATGTGTTATCTTACAAGAAACACTGAATCATTTTGTTACACCTTTATTCTTGTGCAGCTACGAATAACAAAGGTAAGAAAAATATTAAGATACGATATATAAAGTTATGATTCATAAAACAGATTCAAGGAAATAAATAAAAGCTAAAATTAAGCACAAGGGAATCCGGCCTGTTTTAAGGGCTGCAATCAAATGCAACTGTTTTCTCGACAGAAACTATAAATATTACGTTACTACGTACCTCTTTAAAGGAAATTAAAAACTATAAAGGAAACATGCTAAAGTGTTCAAAATGACACATGTAGAAGTGATGTATCATTTACAACAATACTTTGTGTTTTCCTACACGCAAGATTTCTTTCTAATTGGTTTGCATTCATAAGTCTAAACATACATTACATAAAACTTTGTATTTTAAATAACATAAACACACACACGCACATATATATTCCGAATTCAAAGGCGTGGAACAGGTAAAATGTAAGCTACATAAGTTTCTTAACTAATGAAAGCTCATTATGAAACTTTTGCGCTACAAACATTCCTCAGCGTAGTAATCAGGCTGAAATCACATCAATAAAGTTACGATGTTGCCCGGAACTCCCGTGAATTTCATACTACAACATGAATTTTATTGACGAAATATACATACCGGAGTAAGCAGATAAATGTGCAACAAGGTGTAAAAAAGAGTACTCAGATACCAGAGGTTGAGTAATATGCTTTATTTAAAAGCAGCAGAAATATAACAAAAAGCTGTTACTCAGAGTTCCACGTTCCCGTTCATTGAGTGTGAAAATCTTAGTAACAGCTTTTTGTTATATTTCTGCTGCTTTTAAATAAAGTATATATATATATATATATATATATATATATATATATATATATATATATATATATATATATATATGGTGTAGTGATCCGTGACAGAAAATTCAGCAAAAACAACAAAACAATAGTGCTCCAACTGACGGGAGATAAATATTATTTATTAAAAAGGTTACAATTCATTTATTAAAACGCTACCACTAGTTTCATATTTTGAGAAAACTGAAACATATTTTCCCTTAATAAAGAATCTAAGAGATACATGAAATATTAAATAGGCGTTCTGTGAAATTATCGTATAGCTGCTGCCCCAATATGCAGAGAATCATTACACGTGGTCAATACCAAAAGCCTGAATCCGGTTGCAACTATCGCGATCCAGGATCCCGTCTACTTGACCAACGATGTACGACTGAATCTATCATTTATTAGGGAGACGTTACTGCAACTCTAAATAAAAATACAACTGATAAGAAGTCCCATACTGGATTATAAGAAAGTGAATTTAAAAGTCGCTATGCCAATCACATAACCTCCTTCCCACATAGGGTCAAAAGTAAAGGTAATAAGTTGGCTAGCTACGTAAAGACTTTGAAAGATAACGAAACACCGCATGTGATTAAATGGTAAGGAATTGAGAAACCTTATGTGAATGGGTTGAATAGATATGAACTTTCTTTAGCTGAAAGAGCGCAGATCCTGTTGGTGTGCATGCGTGTGTATGTGTGCGTGTGTGTGTGTGTGTGTGTGTTTGTGTGTGTGTGTGTGTGTGTGTGTGTGTGTGTGTGTTTTGTGTAAATACGATGTAGGGATCTGAGTGTAGTAAATTTGTAACCTTCAAGCACTAGGCGGCTAGTAGAGAGAACATGAAGCAGATAGCGTATAAGATACAATAATAATTTCTTGACACTTTTCCCCATATCGAAGTTACAAACAATTTCGATAAGATGATAGATTCTATACAATAGTTATCAACTATTTCTGCTAAAAATGCGAATAAAATTCCAATTCTAAAATTAAAGGATATGTAAAATGTATGTTTCTGAACTAGCTGAATTTCATCATGCCCCATACATATCAATAATCGATAAGGTCACAAGGGGGGGGATGCCAGAACTGTGACTGGTGCAGGGGTTTCTCGTCAGGTCGATCGTGAATATAGAATAAATGTGTCTCGGAAGACTGACTCATCGTATGAAGGAAGTCGGAATTCCTGCCCGTCCCCCCTCCATTAAGCCTCTAATCAGTATGAAGAACCGAAATACGAGGTTTCATTTTTACGAGCAAGCACATACTTTTGTACAAACGACTGCTATTCGGGTGTGTTTTCCAGTGACGAATGCATGTTCAGTTCGGTTTCCTCTGATGTTAGGTTATAAGTGAGACGTCGTAAATGCGAAAGATTGTTCCATGAATGCATGAAGTTTGGAAGTGGTTTCGAAATGGTGTGGGGAATGATTTCTGCAGGATATTTTGGGCCTTTGATTCTGATCCGTGGTAATGTGAATGCAGTCATAAACAAAACAACGTTCTCCAAAATGTTGTAACAATTATGGGTCCAAGTCGAACTCGTCAGTCGAACTTCATGCACGAAAGGGGGCTATGTCACAATGCAAAAATAGTTAAGGATGTGTTTGCAGTTGAAAACATTTCTGCGATGCTATATCCAGAGTTTTTTATTAATTTCATGTCGTAACCAAATTATTCATGAATAAGAAACGTGTCTGAAACAGCTGTAGTAGACTTTCAACCCATCCGTACTAGTATATATATATATATATATATATATATATATATATATATATATATATATATATATATATATATATATATATATATAACGATAAACCACGTGTGTAACAACGATATATTTCAAATCTAAGTTGACTATGTAAATGGTTTACTACTATAAAGTTATATTTCACACAAATATTTCAACGACAGATAAGTTGATTGCTACTTAACCATTAACTGATAGGCTATTAAACAGTTGTATAAGAGAATTACGTCTATATTCAATGTTTATTTCTAGTAGTAATGCCCAAAATGCGAAGAAGTTTATATTAATAGTTATTTCATTTATATAAACCACCGTATAGTACAAGCAATTTAGGGCACGCTATGAAATAAAGAAAAGAAAAAAAATTATCTCATATTCTGTGATAAAAAATAAGATGAATAAAATTTTTAAATACGCATTTAAATGATTTGTTGTGAAATATCATTTTTTTTTTTTTCCTCTGAAATCAAAATTTATATTAAAGATTGATAGATGTTTGTAAATTTGCTGGAAATTTGACATTAGCAATCTTTGAAAACTGTGATTCATATTTTATTTTTCTCTATCTCATATATTATTTCAGTAGATATATATATATACGTGTGTGTGTGTGTGTGTGTGTGTGTGTGTGTGTAAAACAAGAGAGATAAAAAGAGACAGAAAGAAAGCGGTGTTAGGTGGTTTGATGGAGTGGTGTATCATAAAATTTTAAAATAGTCTACACAAGAATTTATAGCTCACCTGTTCATGATAATATACAATCAAAAGCAATATATCTCCTATAGTGCCAACAATCCGTTTTTTTCTCTATCTCTATTGGTCAGTAGCTGTGGAATTTTTACAAGATGAAAAATCAACTAAATGCAGGAATGTCAATGCTGCGTAATGCCGTTTGGTTTTAAACGACTTATCAGTTGTATGTAAACGTATTTTTCATTTGATCATTTTCATTTTATCTAGTTTCAGCTCTTAAGCTGTGGACATGCTGGGGCACCGCTAGAATAAAATTATAAATAGGCCAAAAACAAGTATCAGGTTAGATTATGATATTTATATATGTAAACATGAGGGTCAAATTTTCATATACAAGTGTCATGTTGAGTTATTAGAAGAGTAGGGGTTATAAGGAGCCTGTTTTTCTTCACACTTTCCTCTGTACCTCACACTATTACTCTTTTTTACTCCTTTACTCTTGTACTAGTTTAAGTCATTTGACTGCGGCCATGCTGGAGCACTGCATTTAGTCGGTTTTGTGAGTCTAGTACTTATTCTATTAGTCTCTTTTGCCGAACTGCTAATGTCTTCGTTTATCGGTTGCTCGGTGAAGATTATGTCGGTATTGACAATAAGACCAACAGCAATGTCAGCAACAAGTCTCTCACCGATCGGATGCCTATAGATACACTGGGGCGAAGCAATGTAGCCAACCGAATCCCATAACCAGTGTATAATTCTAAATAAAAGTGAGAAGCAGAAATTCTCTGTGTTGAATCCCTAAGTTAGTGTAAGCAACAATAAAAGTTAAAGACGATAGTTGGGGGAACTTTTATTACCTTGTGGCTTGACTTGTTAGAAATAGCAGCAAGTCATAATCATATGATACGCTTTTGTCTTCCAAACAGAAGAAATTTTGATATTGCATTCCGATATCTAAAAACCTGAAATAGACATGAAAGTCGAAACTCAAATGCAATCGGCTACAAATCTGCTCGATCAAGATGTAACATGATAGAACAACTAAAACAAATGTCAAGACACAGATATCAATACCATGGGAGTTTCTTCATTGCGTAAATGCTGATGTTCTTTTCATGCATTTGTCATAAACGTAAACAAAATAGGCAGAAATATTCTCCTACATTCGGAAAATTAAAACAAATTGACTATCTGCAGACTTTCTAATTGACAGCGGCTTCTTAATCTCATACAGCTCATTTTTAAAAACAAGTAATTTTCAGAGGAAAATAATTCTCACAACACAAACTCAGCATTAGAATACGATAGGATTATAATTTATTTGGAAATGTCTTTCCAGTCCAGCCTTCATTCCCTTGAAAATACACCAGATTTTTTTTGACGCAAGTCGACTTTAAAATATAATAATCTAAAACGTAATAACATGGTGACGTTAAACAACTGGATGAGCAAAGGAGACAACAGAACCTCTCGTTTGCATCACCTCCTTCAACTTGTCAGGAAAAATATGTTATATGCAGAAGGTTAATAACCATTTTAGAACAACATGGCTGCTTCGACAAAATCAAGGAAAAAGTTAGCAAATATTGTAGACAGTTTATTATGGAAAATATAACGTGTCTGTGTATCTTGATATCATATTTTATGTTTCAGGCTGAAAACTCTTAATTGTAACCATATCATTGTGTGATTTCTTTAAATACAGATGTGAAATTGTGGAAGCCAAATATGTCGTATCGGAAAGGTCTGCAGTAATAAGTGGAATAGTACTCTTCTTACTCTTATCCAAATTATTTAAATCAAATATATATGAAAACACGACTACCATATTGATTTTGAATTTAGACTGCACTCAAAATACAGCATAAATCAAAAGAAATGCAGATATGTACATATTCCAACAATAGCAGAGTTTATATTTGTGCCTTCAAGTGTCATAACATACCATGCCCTCCGTTACGGAAAAATACCAAAATAAAATGTTTTAGCGTGTCTAAAATTAGCACTTATAATTTTCTTTGTAGTTTTAGCGTATGTATGCTTATGAATGCACTACATTTCAAAATATATAGTCAACAAATTACTGAAATATAAGTAACTACATATTGATTTTAAGAAATTTAATAACTGTCAGAATTGTATGGAGTGAGTCTATCGTAACGAGATTAATCTATTGTCTATAGTTATGGTTTCTTTGTGTAGTAAGAAGGGAAATAACTAAAGTTCAACTACTGAGCTCCTGAGAAACGATAGGATTACTAGACATAGCCTCTAAAGATCTCTCAAGTCAACTGTTAGCATTGAATCTGCATTGACAAACGAAGTCTTAAATATTGGTGATTGAGAAGGAAACCAATACCAACGCATACGAAAACGGCTACAATTTCTAGAATTCATACCATTATACACACTCATATAAACATACGCATGCATATATGCACGTGCGCATGTGTGTGTATACGCGCGCGTTGTGTATGTGTGCGCTCGCACGAGCGTGCATATGTGTATACTCATGGGTGTAGATGTTTCCGAGACTTTTAATACACTTGAAATACACTTGTTTCTTTAATCTCATTGTAAATTTTTCAAATACTATTTTAAACACAGTCTATTTTAAAGCAGAGCGTCTGTCTACTCGCTAATCCCTGAACGCTATGGCTAAATTTAATAAAAATTACATTGACCTAAGTGCGTAAAGCGATTGACATACACACATATACGTGTTGGCATATGATTCTATATTTCGACCAAAGAACGAAAAGTGAACGAATCACATCGATAAACGGAAACCTACTACTGGACTGCCATTAATTGACGAATGTACACGATCTCCCTCAACAACGTATTGCTGAATCTTATCTGTTAAATGCCAGCACAGCCTGTAACCACAAACTCATCTCCGAAACTATACACAACTTACTAATTGTTCGTATTGACAAACAAAGCATTCCCTTATTCCCAGTCATTATTTTCAGAAATGCCATTATACTTCTTAGCGTACATACAAATCTAGACCACTTTAATTCTAACGATAAGACTAAATATAGATTTGTTTTGCAAAGGGCAGCTGTTATGTTGGCTGATATTTCATACGAATCTGAAGAGACGACTGATTGCACATTAAGAAAATGTCATCAATTCCATCTTACAATATAGTGCAAAGCAGATAATTCTCAGCTGCAGTAAAATCAATCTACGTTAACACTTTCATCAACGATCCATACCTTTGACTTTTATCATTATGCAACAGAAATAAAAGGCAAATGAAGTTAGAAGTTAGCGTAACGACAAGTTAGTAAGCCATCAAGCTTCGCTTTGGATTTGCCTGATTCGTAGCAAGTAGAGAGATTCCAGAATTTTAAGAAAGGCACATTTAAGTTCTGTAGACTCTACATGTAAAATAGCCCGTCACAACTAAAAAAAAAAGTAATATATAATCCACCTCACCGAATATCTTTAGAGAGTTTCATATATCTAGAGGAATATTGTTAATCTGTACAAAACGCAATGAAAATATCTCCTATAAACGGCAAAGATTATAGGCCTCCCTATATAGCCACCTTATCTAAAAGCGAACATGCTGACGATAGCTTCATAGACATTCATGTTAGTAAGATTCTGTCAACATTATATTTATGACGATGCAATTTCACGTATGAAGTCACTATTTCTTGTCAGTGAGAATATTTCGAAATATTAACGAAATTAAAGTTATCAGAGAAAATGATAATTTATCCTATATTATTCATTCCTTTACACTGTCATCTTTGTGCTTAATCTATTTTCTCTTATTGCTCTTTTACTTGTATAGATCATTGAAAATTTGTGCTATCAAGACGTGTTACTTTATTGATCAGAATCGTTACATTATCTGTCAGATGCATTAGCATTTTATATTTGCTATCTGCTAAAGTACTCAAGAATTTATCATTCAAGATGTTATAAGGTTAAAACTGATATATCAGCATGTATATTCTAAGTCTTCACAAAGAAACACAAGCTACTTTGATATGGCGGATCAGTTGATATATATTTCAATTCTATAGCGGATTCTCTAGTTATACTGACACATTAAAAATGGAAAATGGCGGAACTGTTTGACATACCATACAATGAGGAACTCAAATCTTCGTAGGAATAACAAGCTGCAGTACTTTATTTTCAGTGTTTCTAAGTTTTCTTGAAATTACATTCTTCGAGAAAAGATACTTCAGGCTAAGGTGTACCAACACGTTCTTTAGATGTGGCATATTATTAACTGTATGTTTAATAATGGAGAAATATAAAAAAATAAATGCTATGACTAGACAGTCTTTAAGAAACAAGGGATCTTTTTTAAAACGGGGGCCACATTTTTCATTAACGAAACACTTTGAAACTTGAAACACTGGTAGAATGTGTCATATAAAACATCTTTTTCTCTTAGTCTTCTTAAAAAAAAAAGAAATCCATAAATTATTCCATGTTAAAGTTGTCGTAATTCTGTAATCTCAACCAATCACTGACGTCCATTCAGCCGATATACATCAAGTGCCGACTACATAAACAAACGATTCTGAAACAATTAACCGTAACCCTAACCCTAGGGTTAGGGTTAGGGTTAAAGCAAATTTAAAATGAAAAAAAGCAAATAAAACGAAGAATCGTTTGTTTATGTAGTCGGCACTTAATGTATATCGGCTGAATGGACGTCAGTGATTGGTTGAAATTATCGAAATAGGATAATTTTTTACATGAAATAAATTCGAATACAAAAATAGTTTTCTGTTCTATAACACAAAATAGATAAGTATACGAAGTTTGAAAGTCTTTCGGTACCAAAAACACTACGTAAAACATTAATGAAAAATGTGGCCCCCGTTTTAAAAAAGATCCGAAACAAGTACATGATATAGCATTAACAATATATGTGTGAAAATTCTGAAAAATAATTCCAAACAAAAGATGCTTTATATATATATATATATATATATATATATATATATATATATATATATATATATATATGGAACAAAAACGCAATAGAAGGCATTAAAACGTTCGGACGATAGAAAGGCGGACAAGAGAAACGACAATTAGAAGGACAGGCAAAAAAAGACGAGCCATTCTTGGCTTTCTTTCATCAGTCAAGTACCAGAAGTCACGACCATTTCGGAAAGTTACACTTGAGATGGTTCGATCTGGTTTCCCCCCAGAAAAGTCTAAGCTAAGAGCATTAGATCCCTTTGTAAGAAAGCTAGCGAATGTGTACGGCATAAAGACGAAAAGACAATAAACAAACAAAAAACAGAGAACATGGTACACAATTACGAATAAAGGAACAAGAAATAACAACAGGCGTCTTTCGACTGACAACGATTCAAATTGAGCTGGCGTGCATGAAGTGAAAGCCTAAAGACAGGAACATAGGAGATGGACATAAGAGGTGTTGGCGGTTGGCAATCAGGTCAAGAAAGAAAGATCATGGCTGGTCGGACACTGGTCACGTGAAAGGAGAAGAGATGGGTAGGGGACAGCGGGATTGAAGGATTAGAAAAAAATCAGAGACAAAGGGAAAGGTGCAGTGGTGATAAACGAGTGGGAAATGGTAGGAGTTAAAGAAAGAGAGGGCCAAGAAATGTGAGAGAGGGAGAGAGAGAGAGAGAAAGAGAGAGAGAGAGAGAGAGAGAGAGAGAGAGAGAGAGAGAGAGAGAGGGAGAAAGGAAGAAAATGAGCGGGGAATAAAAGATGAAGTAAGAGTCATACAAAATTTAGATACATACCTACTCTAAGGAGCACAAGGGTGTACGTACGCCTCTCTCTCTCTCTCTCTCTCTCTAGATATATATATATAACAGAAACACATAGATGAGATATATATATATATATATATATATGTATATATATATATATATATATATATATATATATATATATATATATATATATATATATATATATATATATATATATATATATATATATATATATATGTAGAAGGTTGAAAAGGAACACACGAGTTGATATATATGGGAAAAAGTCAAGATAGAAAATGCTAAAATAATTTCATAAAAAACATTTCAGTACCGGTCTCAGTCGTTGAGACCTTTTCAACTGTAAGTATGGAATACAATTAAATTTTGGAAAAATTAAAAGAAAAGAGTTTTAAAAGAATGTCTGCATAGTATCCAACTACAAGGGGCATTTTCCTTGTTTCTGCCTGTCTCTGTCTCTCTTGTTTACTCTTGTGTATTTGAGTTTGTTTAATAGAAATATTAGAAATATTTTCCGGCCGCGTGTTGCTAGATGTTTGCTTCACTTTTCAGCACTGCATTTATATATTCATTTTTACTGCAGTTGTTTGGCAGGTGCTGCCTGAGTGATATCATACAGCAATGGAATGTCGTCTGCACTGATCTCAGGCATCTAACACCTTCATTTATTCTTAGGTAGAGCCTATCAAAATCACTGTTTCTGTGGAATTTTCGGAGTTGTCAGGATTTTCGGATTTTGATATCTATGGCGTGGATTTCCTCTACAGACCAATCATGTGTCCCAAATGTATGTATGTATGTATGTATGTATGTATGTATGTATGTATGTATGTTTGTATGTATTTATTTTTAAAAAGAGACATCAAATTAAGACATATAAACACAAATAAGATATACAGCGAAGATTCGACTTAGTAATTGAAATATATTTCGAACAATCAGGATTTCAAATATTCTAATTGTTCCTTTGATAATATATATTCAATTAATATTTGACATTTACATTATTTATTTGTTGTTTGTTGGTATATGTTTGATGTTTATTTAACAAACATAATGGCATTCATATCACAAATTAGATTTACATTTGTGAGATATGTTATTTTAAATGAAATGAAAGAACGCTTATTTTATCTTTGATGATAAGAATTCAACTGTTTTATCAGATTCTCCGTTAAAGATAAACCATCAACAACAACGTATTGCTGATGCAAGTAAGTCATTATATTTTTACTCAGCTAAAATCTGCCTCATATGTTGTCTTACGTTTCGGTTGTGTTCACATTTTCCTGTAGTTAATATTCACAAGTCAACTAAACTATTGTGATGGGCGAGGAAAAGATATTATGTTTAATGTTTAATAACGACTAATGTTATTCTATTTCGAGTTACAAGTTGATTGATAGAGTTCTCGCTACTTACTGAAGTGATGGTATCACTTGTAGAAGTTTCTAGCGACTTTGCAGTTAAGTATACATCCCTATATAACATCCACAGAAGTATATATGCCAGAGGCTTCCGCAAAATTTACGTCAATCAAATTCACTCACAGAAGTTGGTCGGCCGGGACTCAGGCAGGAAATTCTCGTCCAGCATGCTGGGCAGTGGCATTGAACTGAAAGCCACATCATTACCAAATGACCTTCTCAAACATTCAATCTTGCCTGAAATTCCATCAAATGTGACTGAATTAAGCAATAATGAATTTTATAAGCAGTTGAAGTGAAAAAAATATGGGGGACAGTCTAAACGAAAATATTTCCCTTATTTGGGTATCATTGTCTTGAATGTTTTTATTTTTAAAGAAATAATATTCTTCCAGCGAAAAGAAATGCTAGTCTGAATATGGGAAAATATATTCCCCATTGTATCAATATCAATATTTATCAGGAACTTTGAATGGAGTGATTTCCAAATCGATCTTGGCGTAAAATAGAAACTTTACATCAGAAATTAACACAAGATGCTGCAAAATGGTTATTCCTGTTTCATATATTTTTTGACAATACATCCTTCGAGAATTATAAAATAAATATTAATAAAATACGAAATATTCATTTATATGTATGTGATAAAGGGAGTATATAAATGTTTTCGCGAAACTAGACACATTTAGATTACCCGTTGCAACAAATCGATAACCATTTCTCTCTAATCATTGCAGTCTCATAAAAATTTCACCAAGTATATATTCACCGAATTAATTGTATACTGCGTAAAAACGATTCTACTGAATTGGGATATATAATCGTGAGAGATTTTACTGCAAACATAACGAGGAGACGACCCCAACTTTCTAATTTCACCGTAATATAAAGCTTCCGTATTTCCGTTTCATAGTCTGAACTATTTAATTCACTTACAACATTAATTCCTCCATTAACCGACTTGATTGTAATTCTCTCAATATAAATATTCTTCCGTAAAAATCTCTGGCATCCTCGTGCGTATATTAGATGCAGTTAAAGAAACATAATTTGCAGTCTCCTACAGAAGTTTCCAGAATTACGGATGTATATTCTTTTGTATTAATGATTTAAGATCTAACAACATCTTCTTGGTTGAGTCTTTAAGAGACAATGGATACAGAATAGAAAACTTATAGGAAAAGCTAGTAATTCCAAAGAGACATATAGACATAAATTCTATATATGTACGAGAAAGATAGAAGGTGGGAGATAAAGCTATTTTTAAAAGCAATACATAGACTTACATACATTTTTTTCCTCAGTATTTTTTAATCGCCGTGTAAATATTCATTGTAATGCATAAATACAATTCATATTGCGAGAAATTCGCTGTAACAAAACTAGAATTAAAGACAAGAAAGAAGCTGATGACTGTCACAGTTGGACAAAATCAAATTAGGGAAACATAAAGGAAGTTTGTTTGTAGATATTTATGAAATAATTAGCAAAATAGAAGAAAGAAACGAGAACAATCCAACAACTTTTAATCGAAATCTCAAGGTAAATGTTTTTTTAAATTCACATACCTGTTTTTCTGTGAAAAAAACAATCTCTCCACTGAGAAGATCGAGACGATTGCGAGATTGTTAATCATATCCCCGTTATATATGCGCATATATATATATATATATATATATATATATATATATATATATATATATATATATATATATATATATATATATATATATATATATATATATATATATATATATATATATATATATATATATATATATATATATGTATGTATATATATATATGCGTGTGTGTGTGTGTGTATTATAAGTGTCAAAGATAGATAGATAGATGATAGATAGGTGTTGTTTTTTTAATTCACATACGGGTTTTTGTGTGAAAAAAAAAATCTCTCCACTGAGAAGATCGAGACGATTGCAAGATTGTTAATCATACCCCGTTATATATGCGCATATATATATATATATATATATATATATATATATATATATATTTATTATTTTTTTTTTAAGTTTCAGCTTAGAGCTGCGGCCATGCTGATGCACCACCGTGTTGCTACACTGTTATTACAGGGAGCCTCTTACAATATGTGGCACTTGGTGAAGAATGGAGTTTGATTTAGCAACCCTCATTTGCACCTCCTGCCGCGAGGTAGGTTCATCTGGGACTCTCGATAGGAAGAGGTCCAACTTTGATTTAAAAACTCCTACATCTACTTTGTGCAGATTCCTCAGGCTCTTTGGAAGAATATTAAAAAGCTGTGGGCCCCTGAATCCCAAGCTGTTGCGGTAACTGGTCCTGAAGCGTGATGGCATTGCTGGGATCTTTGGCACTATGCAGTGTCGTCCCGTTCTGGCATTGGTGTAGCTTTCAATGCCAATATATATATATATATATATATATACATATATATATATATATATATATATATATATATATATATATATATATATATATATATATATATATATATATATATATATATATATATATATATATGCGTGTGTGTGTGTGTATTATAAGTGTCAAAGATAGATAGATAGATGATAGATAGGTGTATATATATATATATATATATATATATATATATATATATATATATATATATATATATATATATATATATATATATATATATATAAGAGAGAGAGAGAAAGAGAGAGAGAGAAAGAGATAGATAGATAGATAGATAGATGGAAGAAGGAATGACACTCTGCATTTGAAACCACAATAAGTGCTTCCACACATTTTTCCACGTTTACGAAATTAGGGGGTACTGCTTTAGATCTCCTCGTCACTTCACTCACTGTGATAATGTATACAAAATGTGATGTGTTATTTTCAACAGTTTATAGACAAAACTGAGTAAATAACGAATGCCCTTCATTCCATAGTCATTCCATAGGATATTTGCCCTGTATGGTGACATTAGGTAACCATTGACTGCGAATGAGCTTTGCATAAACAAAACACACACTCATATATAGGTACTTGAATATAAATATATCATATAATCCATACATGCCTGTATATGGGCATACATACTCAGATCCACAGGCATATTTATTCACATATATAAACTTATATGCGTTTATCTTATTATGACCATGCGTTTATGCATTTATGTATCTATCTATATATGTGTATGTGCATATATATATAAAGTATATATATATATATATATGTGTGTGTGTGTGTGTGTGTGTGTGTGTGTGTGTGTACGATTTTACAAACCCAACATGCTTAGCATGCTCCTCTATGGATCCGAATTTTGGAAAACAACCAAAAATATTGAAAAGAAACTGGAGGTGTTTCAAAATAAAGGTTTACGAACAATATTGAAGGTCAACTAACTGACTATGACACCGAATAGACAAATACACAAGTGTAACCAATAAGAGAAACTATTGAGGGAAGGAGATGGAAATGGCTGGGGCGAGCATGTCATTATAAGCTGAACTCAATCGTCAGACTAGAGACACTACTATTTTTAAATGAGCCGATGTTTCTCACATGTGTATAAACAAGAGGATGTATAAACAAAAAGCATTCATGCAAACATGCATATACATACATACATACATACATACATACATACATACATACATACATACATAGATGCATGCATGCATAAATACCTAGACATTTTTTCTATACAACATTTTTACTCTCTCACAATCTTCTCCCGCCATTCCTTTCTCTTGAAGAGAGTAGGCACGAAACGTCAAAGGCCCTTCGTTTATTCCAGAGCGTCACACAAATAAACAGTGTTTGTCATTCCCTCATCCATCTCTGCCGTTTTTTTCTGGTACAATTTTGTACTTTATATGCGTGTGTCTCTCTCATTCTCTCTCTCTTTCTCTCTCATATATGTATATATATATATATATATATATATATATATATATATATATATATATATATATATATATATATATATATATATATATATATATATATATATATATATACATATACATATATATATATATATACATATATATATATATATACATACATATATATATATATATATATATATATATATATATATATATATATATATATATATATATATACATATACATATTCATATATATCTAAGTATGTGAGATTGCAGTGTGCATGTGTAAATGTATATATGCTTATATGCGTATACGTACATACATGCATGTGTGTGCATATATATGTGTGTGTGTGTGTGTGTGTGTGTGTGTGTGTGCATGATCGCATGTATATAAACATACACTCACACAGTTTTGTGCATCATCTTCAATCTAAATGATTTTCGAAGAGCTAATTTGCTGCGGTATTCGTCTGGAGATAATATCGCTTATTGATTTGCTGTGTTTACTAAACGCCATATATATCGGATGGAGAAAATCAACACCGGATGATTATAATGTAAGGTCTCCAGTTCTTTCACGTTGGTCGTTTTTATTTGCTCGTTCACGTTGCTAACCGCCTAAAAAATATAAAAAATCGGTGAATGAAAAATTACTTATGTTGCCCGGACCAAGTAACAGCCATTATATGCAAAAAAAGCTATAAACTGATTAAGCTAATCACCCAGGTATCATTCCCCATTGTGATCAGAAAATTTATTGCGATATTCACCCGGAGATAATATGGACATACTCTGAGATTAAACTCACATTATATATCGGCGGTAAACTGAAATCGTGCAGGTTTCAGTTTCTGAGATTGCTAGATATGCATTTGTAACGCGTTGTGTATTGTTTTATTCGGTATCACACCCAATCGCAAGCTCAGGCGAAATTGTTTGTCAAAGATACAGAAAAACAGTGACAGAATAGTTACTAATGTTGCTAAAAAACTCCCAGCTGATTAAAGTTCCGTTACACACAAAGCTTGCAGTATTAGAATAAAGTAACCACTTGTGCACCATATTTAATATGAATAGTTATTTAAATATGAGTAGATCACCCTCTCTCTCTTTCTTTCTTCCTTTTTTCCTTTTTCTCTTTCCCTCTCATATCTTCTTTATCACACTCACACAGACGCACACATATAAATAAATAT
Source organism: Octopus bimaculoides (assembly GCF_046866305.1). NCBI lineage: Eukaryota > Metazoa > Mollusca > Cephalopoda > Octopoda > Octopodidae > Octopus > Octopus bimaculoides. Next base: position 161,136,577 of record NC_142930.1, on the reverse strand, counting down.
ATATATTTCCATATCCATATGGAGTAGGAGCAACGACGCGTATAGCAAACACATTCTGCTTCACAGTGAAGGTGTATTGCTTCGAATACCAGGGAGTGGACATGGAATAGAACAGAAAATATCGAGTATGCGATGCCAAATGACATGTGCAGCCGTATGACAAAATCCACGTAATGGAAAAGAAGCTAGGCTCAAGGTAAAAAGAAGACTCATAGAAGAGAAAATGAAAATAGCGCAAGCAGTGAAGTAATATTGGTTTGAGATACCCACTAATCAATTGACACCATGACATTATAAGCATAGATAGAGTTAGAAAACGAAAGAAATATGTAGTAGAGATTTAGCTGTGTGAAGTAAATCGTAAACTACATTGGGCATTTTTCTTATTTCAATCTTCTTCATTACAACATTTAGTAATACTCTCTTTTTCGCTGTTAGGTTTTCTTCTTCATTGTAATAACTATTTATTGCAATACTTAAATACAATTCATATATGTAGTAATTTTCATATAAAGGAAAATAACGCTGGTGAGTGTCACAGTTTGACAAAATCAATGAAAGTAAATAGAAAAATAATTTGCTAGTAGATATGTGTGCGATGATTAATGGAATAGGAAAACTCAAACAAGAATTTTAATCGAAATATCAATGTAAATGTTATTTTATTTAATTTCATCTGCTGTCTGCTCTGTAAATAATGTTATACCGAGAAGATGGAGACGATATCGTATTAGTTAATCGTACACACATTCTTTTAAACGCCAACAATTACTTACGCACGCGCACTCTTTCACGTGTTTATGGATGTGTGTGTGTGCGTGTGTGCGTAGTGTATAAGTATTATGTATGTATGTATGTATATATACATATATATATATATATATATATATATATATATATATATATATATATATATATATATATATATATATATATATATATATATATAGATAGATAGATAGATAGATAAATAAATACTTCGATATAGATATAGATACATATATAGGTACATAGATACATATATTTGTGTGTATGTATATGTATGTATATTTATATAATATATGTATATGTATATGTATATGTATACTTGAGTGGATGTGTATGTATGTGTTTCAGTGTGTGAGTGTGCGCATGTTGGGTTGCGTATCAAATGATTTGTGTATGACCGCTTGTGGAATGTAAAGTAGAGTGTTATATGTGAATATATCGATATGTATATAGCAATATAAGCATATTACTGTGTATATGTGGCAAGAGTAATTGTCTATATATATATATAAATGTATGTATGTAAGCAATCCCAATTAAATATTTATTTTTGACATGTGGATCTTTAGTTTATAATCGTAACACAAAACACTATTACATTAGCATGAGAATATTTTGATATCCCAGAATTTTCTATAATAAATTTCACATTGTAGAAGATCTTCTTAACATATAGAGAGCTTGGAAGTCAAGAAGAATCGGAGCAGTATGTCTTTCAGGTGGGTTAACCCTTCATGAAACTTGAAATCGTTTTTACAAATTAACATAAAATCCGCAAATTACATTTCTCCCGTGCAGAATAAATACTAAAAATTGAAGATCGGACCATATCATTTTTAATTTTATATTTCACAATTTTTTTAACAATCAAATGGTTATTAATCATGCATTTTTCTTATAAGTGTCTCCGATGTTAATGTCCTAGTCATAAATGCGATTGCCCATTGAAAGTTTCATCAACTTTTCATCAAAAACATTACGCAGAAACTATCTTGTATTTCACTTAAATACGTTTCATTCAACCAACATAGAACTTAATTATTGCAATTCCAAAGAACATGGTATTCTGCAACAACAGGATGTGATGTCGTATTATTTATTTAGGAAAATATCATAAAATCCGCGTCCTTTACAGCAAGTGAACATGAAAAAGAAGGTTGCCAGTATATTTCCATAAGTCTTAGAAGCAAGAAATACAGCAAAGTGGATACGGAGGCTATAATTTCAATAAACTGTTGATTGTTTCAGGGATATACAAAAGAATATGAGACCCGCAACGTTATGGCTATATATAAAGGTACTGTAACAATCGTTAGTTGTGTATTTACATATATCGCTCTATTGCAAATAATGTGACAAGAGATGCTTATTAAGTTATGAATATTTTACTAAACAAAAGTAATTGCCTAATAAAGTTTATTCAACAGAGAAAAGAAAAAGATTGTAGCTGACATTTAAAACGGCTATTCATATTCTATTACTTTTATGAGGGAAAAATTCTTGTGATGAATTCAGTGTAAATTTCTGGTGGATCTATCACTAAGTCAGTCCAGAAATTTCTCTCTAGACGTTTGTTCGAAATCCAGAAAATATGCAAGGTGATGTCATTGAAGGAAAAGAAAAAGATAAAAATATTTTATTTGTTTACATATTTTGTGTAATAATTTCATATTTTCGGAAGAAAAATCTTCTCTTCAAGTAAAAAATGTATAACCTAAGAATCCCGAGAAACTTTGATAATTTGCATTTTGTTTGTTACCTCACAATTAATTAACACAATATCTTTTTTTATTTTTTACATGACTTTATAATTTTTACTTCACCTGCATTGCTATAAAGTTTCTTACAAAACGTGATTTCAATGCACTTGCTGAACTATACACATAGATGTTTGTTTTATTTTTACACTTGAACACGACTTCAGTTTTGTAGGCATATGTTCTGTAGCAGTAACCACAGAACAGTAAAAAAAACACTGAGCAAATTTCTGTTTCTCTTATGCAAATAATACTGGTAGCATAAGCTCGTATTTCGGTTCTCGATATGACTGATAGAATATAAGTATTTGAGATTAGTACTAGCAAATCAGTTGACAGAATTTACTGTTAGTCATGAGAGTCAGATTATAGAAACCCAATAAAAATAATCTCTATCAGAGTGCTTGTCAGGTATCTTCGCAAGTTTATTTGGGGTTACATTACTAGTTTGTTCAAAATAATGTGTTTGCTTGGGAAACTATACTTTACAAAGTATGTAACTGCAATCTCTGTCCTAATTCTTTGAGATTATGTGGAGCTTTCAGACTGTCTAGACACTTTCTGTAATCGAATGTATTGAGGAACACACATTATACAAAATCTGGAAACTTTAGTCGATAGCAGGCCAATCGACAAGATCAGTCGGCCGTTATTAAATATATGATAATAAGAATATGGAAGCTAAAATATGATTAAAAAATATAAAAAGTAAAAACAAGTAGAATAGCATTTGATATATGGAAGTTGATTAATGTCTTATTTTAATCAACCAATATTACTGTAATCAATTAGGTCTTGTGTTAATTAAGCTGGACGTTAACAAGTTTGTTACATTAGAACATTGATATGTTCACAATCGTATCGGGGAGACGCGTCAAGTGAAATACATACTAGATTTTTTGTCTACACATAAAAACTGTCTTCTTACGTACGTGTTTAGGAAAATAAGCAGGTATGTATATATACCTACATATATACATACATGCATATGACTCTCTCTCTCACTTTCTCTCTCTCTCTCTCTCTCTCTCTTTCTCTCTCTCTCTCTCTCTCTCTCTCTCTCTCTCTCTATATATATATATATATATATATATATATATATATATATATATATATATATTTCGAGAACCGAAATACGAGCTTATGAGGACTTTCCGTACAAGGGATCAAAAAGTTATGTTGATTCTATGGAAGACATTTGTTCTGAGCCGCCTAGACTATTGCTCTCAGTTGTGGTCACGACACAGTGTTAAGCGGACAGCAGAACTCGAGGCAATTCAGCGGCACTATACAAAAAAGATCGCCACAGTCCAACAGATGAACTACATGGAGCGACTGAAGGCACTAGGTCTCTACTCCCTGGAGCGCAGGCGGGAGAGATATGTAATAATATACATGTGGAAAATACTGGAAGGACTGGTGCCAAACTTTGGTATCAAGTACT